>NC_091789.1:70787637-71070137 GCF_029378745.1 Bos indicus | reverse complement strand
TATCTGAATTTGAATTTCATAATATCAGAAAATCTTAAAATATAGGCCTATGGATTAGATTCTTACTTGATACAAAATATCTGTTGCTTCACACATTTTAATTGACCTAACTCAGATAATTATATGTTTTATTTTCCTTAGTGAAGCAGATAACAAGTAAGAATGGCTGCAATTTTTATAGTCACATATAACAGGTGATCCTTATGGGGTCCCATTTTTATTTATTTTGTTCATATTTTCAAGAAAAAATAAAATCTGTAGAAACTTCTGTATAAAAGAATTTATTATAAAAAGTATTAGTTTTATATTGCTACTTAACAAGATTATCTCAAACTTAGTAGTTTAAAACAATATAAATTTATTATCTTATATCTCAGTAGGTCATGGAAGTCTTATGTGGGCCTTAGTAGACCAAAAATTGAAGTGTTGGCAGTAGGTTTTCCTTTCTGGATGCTCTAGCGGAGAATCTATGTCCTGGCCTTTTGGATTATTGGCAGAATTCAGTTCCTTGTGATTGTAGGACTAAGGTCCATGTGTGCTCACTGGCTTTTCCTTGAATACTATTCCCAGTGTCTAGAGACCATCTCAACCCACTCCAGGGTTCTTGCCTGGAGAATCCCAGTGACAGAGGAGCCTGGTAGGTTGCTGTCTCTGGTATCACACTGAGTTGGACACGACTGAAGTGACTTACAGCAGCAGCAGCAGAGGCCATCTACATTCCTTAGTTCACATCCCCCTTCATCCATCTTCAAAGTCAGTAATGGTGGGTTTGGATCTTCTTATGTTTTATCTCTCTGACCCACTCTTCTTCCTTTTTAGTTATTCATGCAGTTACCCTAGGTCTATCCTAATAACCAAGAATATCTCCTGATCTCATGTCCTTAAGCTTTATCACATCTACAAATTCCCTTTTGCCTTGTAAGGTAATGTGTTCACAAGTTTTAGGAATTAGGATCTGGGCATCTGTGGAGTAGGGTCATTATTCTGCCTTTCACAGAGAGAGAAAAAAATATTCTTATTTTGAAGACATGATAAAAATGGACAACCATGCCCTAACATTAGATTGGACATCTAAAAAACAAAGACAAGTTATACCACAGTGTGAAGGTATCTATAAAATATAGAAATAGAAAATGAAAAAATTGAAGTAGCTGTTTTTTTTCTTCAATCTTTTGAGTCCATTTTTGTTATATGCAAAATTAAGTAGTAAAAAGTGATAGTAACAGACAATCAATGTTTCCTTTTTTTTTTTTTTAAAGAAAATCCACTATGAGGAAACCATTAGAAACAGTGTATAATGATTTCTGAAAAGTATGTTAACAGTGCTTGAGCTTTGAAATAAGAACTTGACAAATGTGTAAATCTGATGTTAACCTGCATTTGAAAGGGGGAGAGATTGCCATTCTTTTTATTGTGTGCCAAGATTTGTGCATTTCCACTGTTAATATTTGGTCTGATTTCAAAACTGATGAATAATACTTGCTATGGAAACAAGTTTGCTAAAGTATTTTTAAAAGGATATCTTTGTGTTTCTTATAATGGTCATATTTAATTTATTGAAAAATTTTTATGTGCCTTAAAAAAAAAAAAAACCTTTGCTTGCATCTGTAAAACATATTTTAAATTATTTTAAAGTATTGATGTTCACAGAAACTCCTTATTTTGTTTGAAATTTTATTCCTTGTTATTGTTTCTGAATGTAATTTGGACTATATGACATCTGTTATAGTTATTTCAAAAACTTATGAATACTATATTTGAGATGGTGGCACTTTATAAGGAGGGGCTATTTACATTTAGTTAAAGGCAGAATGTATTATGATTAGCACAATCACTGATTTATCTTTGAAACTTACTGTTTCACCTTACATAGAACAGTTTTAGTAAATTCCAGCATTTACTTATCAGAGTGCCATCAATCCAGAAAGATCCCAGCCCCATATAAAAAACATATTTAACTGTTGAATATTAGTAAGTGGCTCTTGCTTTCTACAATGCTGTGATCTAAGTACATGTTCCTTTATCTGCAGTTTTACTTTCCATGTTTCAGTTAACCAAAGTAAATCACAGTCTGAAAATATTAAATGAATAATCCCAGAAATAAACAATTGATAAGTTTTAAATTGCATGCCATTTTGAGTGTCATGATGAAAACTTGTGCCACCCTACTCCACTACGATCAGGATTCCCAGCCATCAACATTTTCTGCTCCTGATATCCAGCCATCCACATAGTCATGGCTGGATGATCCAAGATCAATCGAAGCAGATAATCCCCCTGATATATTATAAGAAGGTCAATAGTAGCCTAATACTATGTCACAATGCTTATGTCATTCACCTCATTTCATCTCATCGTCTAGGCATTTTGTCATCTCACATAATTACAAGAATTGTGAGTACAGTACAATAAGATATTTTGAGAGACAGAGACCATATTCACATAACTTTTATTATACTGTATGATTATAATTGTTGTATTTTATTATTATTTGTTGTTATTAATCCATCCCTGTACCTAATTTGCAAGTTACACTTTATCATAGGTATGTATGTATAGGAAAAAATAGTATATATGGGGTTTGGTTCTATCTCTGGTTTCAGGCATTCACTGGGAATGTTGAAATGTATTTCCCACAGATAAGGGGGCTACTGTATCTAGCATTTATGTATCTAGCATTTATGACCAACTTATTGCTATATATTGTTATAAGTGCTTGAAAGGATTGTCTCATTAAATATTCACATGAAATTTCTCATTTACACTTGAGAAAACTGAGGCACAGAGAAGTAAATTTTCTACCAAAGTCACATGCAAGAACAACTAGGTTTCATATCTAAGTCAGTGAACACACTCTTATTCACTATGTCTTAGTCATTCCTTGTATATCAAGACACTGTACCAAATCATTAAGTTTAGGTGTTAATTCAATTAAGGAGCATGGCTTTGCAATTTAATAAGTACTAAGATAAGAGGAATATGTGAGCCAACTTATTGTAGGAAAAATAAATCTGGTCTTTGAATCAGAAACCCTGGGTTCTAGTCTCACATTCTTCTCCAGCACCACATCAATTCTCAGTAATGCATTATTCAAAAGCATCAGTTCTTTAGCACTCAGCCTTTATGATTCAACACACATCTGTATATGACTACTGGAAAAAAAAAACCAAAAACATAGCTTTGACTATATGTACCTTTGTCAGCAAACTGATGTCTCTTCTTTTTAAAACACCATCTAGGTTTGTCATAGATTTCCTTCCAAGGAGCAAGTGTCTTTTAATTTCACGGCTGCAGTCACTATTCACAGTGATTTTGGAGCCCAAGAAAATAAAATCTGTCACTGCTTCTGCTTTTTCCCCTCCTTAACATTCTTTCCTCAGAACTCTTCTTTCTCTAAATAATTTCTCTTTTAAATACCCTATCCATGTCTGTGGCTTTAACTTTCAGATCAAAGAAGTGACTCATGTTATATCATTCTCTGCTAAAATTCTCCAAGGTTTCACAGTTGTTTCCTATAATAAATATTTTCCTGATCCTAGCGTTCAAATTTTTAAGCACAGTAGCCTCCTGAAAAGGGTTTGTTACCTGGCTCTTAATAAATAAATAAATAACAGTGTTGACTTGGAGACTTTGCAAAATTTTGTGATATAAATTCTTTTACTGTTGTCAGTTTCAAGCTAACAACAGGATGTCACTGAAAGCAGACATGAAAAGAGATGCTAATAGTCTCCTCTGACAAACTAGTGTGAACCATCTCCAATACATCACTGTCTTTACCATGTCCTCAAACTTTATGTCCAGCTTTATATTCTCTTTCTGCACTGAATTAGATTAAACTACTATTTGCTGAGTGTGCACCACACATTTCTACCTGTATCTTCATAAACTGCTATGTTCATGTTATTGACTGAATTTGGAAAAACCTCACACTCCACCTTTAGCTAACTGAATCCTAATCAGCTTTTCTTTTCTTTTTATAATTTAAATTTCTTTAATTAGAGGCTAATTACTTTACAATATTGTATTGGTTTTGCCATACATCAAGGTGAATCTTCCACGGGTGTACATGTGTTTCCAATCCTGAACCCCCCTCCCACCTCCCTCCCCATACCATACCTCTGGGTCATCCCAGTGCACCAGCCCCAAGCTTCCTGTATCCTGCATCTAACCAGGACTGGCGATTTATTTCTTATATGATATTATACATGTTTCAATGCCATTCTCCCAAATCATCCCCACTCCCTCTCCCACAGAGTCCAAAAGACTGTTCTATACATCTGTGTTTCTTTGGTCTCTTGCATACAGGGTTATTGTTACCATCTTTCTAAACTCCATATATATGTGTTAGTATACTGTATTGGTGTTTTTCTTTCTGGCTTACTTCACTCTGTATAATAGGCTCCAGTTTCAACAATTTCATTAGAACTGATTCAAATGTATTCTTTTTAATGGCTGAGTAATACTTCATTGTGTATATGTACCACAGCTTTCTTATCCATTCATCTGCTGATGGACATCTAGGTTGTTTCCATGTCTTTGCTGTTGTAAACAGTGATGCAATGAACATTGGGGTACACGTGTCTCTTTCAATTCTGGTTTCCTCAGTGTGTATGCCCAGCAGTGGGATTGCTGTGTCATACGACAGTTCTATTTCCAGATTTTTAAGGAATCTCCACACTGTTCTTCACAGTGGCTGTACTAGTTTGCATTCCCACCAACAGTGTAAGAGAGTTCCCTTTTCTCCACACCCTCTCCGGCATTTATTGCTTGTAGACTTTTGGATCGCAGCCATTCTGACTGGCCTGAAATGGTACCTCATAGTGGTTTTGATTTGCATTTCTCTGATAATGAGTGATGTTGAGCATATTTTCATGTGTTTGTTAGCCATCTGTATGTCTTCTTTGGAGAAATGTCTATTTAGTTCTTTGGCCCATTTTTTTATTGGGTCGTTTATTTTTCTGGAATTAAGCTGCAGTGGTTGCTTGTATATTTTTGAGATTAGTTGTTTGTCTGTTGCTTCATTTTCTATTATTTTCTCCCATTCTGAAGGCTGTCTTTTCACCTTTCTTATAGTTTCTTTTGTTGTGCAGAAGCTTTTAATTTTAACTAGATTCCATTTGTTTATTTTTGCTTTTATTTCCAATATTCTGGTAGGTGGGTCATAGAGGATCCTGCTGTGATTTATGTCGGAGAGTATTTTGCCTATGTTCTCCTCTAAGAGCTTTATAGTTTCTGCTCTTATGTTTAGATCTTTAATTCATTTTGAGTTTATTTTTGTGTATGGTGTTAGAAAGTGTTCTAATCAGTTCCCTAAGTGTTCTCCACCATCTGGAACACACAGAAATTCACAGAGTAGGGTAGAGTAGAGAGGGATTAGGGAGGAGACACAGACGACCTGGTGGAGAAAAAGGAGAGTCCAAAGGGAGAGAGAGCAGTCAAGCCAGTAATTTCGATCCCTAGTGAAAAATGGGTACTGAAGATTGGGTTCTTAAAGGTACAAAATTGGTAACAAATACATAAAAGAAAAAATTAAAAATCTAGAGTAGAGTTTGGAATTTCAAAAATACAATATTAAAGAAAAGAAGAAGGAAAAGAAAGAGAGAGAGAAAAAAAAAAAAAACAAAGTCACAAAAATTATAAAGAAAATATAGGTGTAAAATTGATAACAAACACCAAAAAGCAAAAGTTAAAAATCTAGAGTAGACTTTGGAATTTCAAAAATACAATGTTAAAAAAAAGAAGAAGAAAAAGAAAGAGGGGAAAAAAAAAAAAAAAACAAACAAAAACAAACAAAGTCGCAAAAATGAATTAAAAGAAATGAGGACAATCTCAGAGACCTCCAGGACAATATTAAACGCTACAACATTCGAATCATAGGGGTCCCAGAAGAAGAAGACAAAAAGAAAGACCATGAGAAAATACTTGAGGAGATAATAGTTGAAAACTTCCCTAAAATGGGGAAGGAAATAATCACTCAAGTCTAAGAAACCCAGAGAGTCCCAAACAGGATAAATCCAAGGCAAAACACCCCAAGACATATATTAATCAAGTTAACAAACATCAAACACAAAGAACAAATATTAAAAGCAGCAAGGGAAAAACAACAAATAACACACAAGGGAATTCCCATAAGGATAACAGCTGATCTTTCAATAGAAACTCTTCAAGCCAGGAGGGAACGGCAAGACATACTTAAAGTGATGAAAGAAAATAACCTACAGCCCAGATTATTGTACCCAGCAAGGATCTCATATAGAACAGTCTTATGGACTCTGTGGGAGAGGGAGAGGGTGGGAAGATTTGGGAGAGTGACATTGAAACATGTAGAATATCATGTAAGAAACGAGTTGCCAGTCCAGGTTCGATGTGCGATACTGGATGCTTCGGGCTGGTGCACTGGGATAACCCAGAGGGATAGTGTGGGGAGGGAGGTGGGAGGAGGGTTCAGGATGGGGAACAAATGTATGCCTGTGGCGGATTCATTTTGATATTTGGCAAAACTAATAAAATTATGTAAAGTTTAAAAATAAAATAAAATTTAAAAAAATAAATAAATAAAAAAATAAAAAAAATAAAGTGTCAGATGCAAGAACAAAAACAAACAAAAAAAAAATATGAAGGAGAAATCAAAAGCTTTACAGACAAGCAAAAGCTGAGAGAATTCAGCACCACCAAACCAGCTCTCCAACAAATACTAAAGGATATTCTCTTGACAGGAAACACAAAAACAGTGTATAAATTCGAACCCCAAACAATAAAGTAAATGGCAACAGGATCATACTTATCAGTAATTACCTTAAACGTAAATGGGTTGAATGCCCCAAACAAAAGACAAAGACTGGCTGAATGGATACAAAAACAAGACCCCTACATATGTTGTCTACAAGAGACCCACCTCAAAACAGGGGACACATACAGACTGAAAGTGAAGGGCTGGAAAAAGATTTTCCATGCAAATAGGACCAAAAGAAAGAAGGAGTAGCAATACTCATATCAGATAAAATAGACTTTAAAACAAAGGCTGTGAAAAGAGACAAAAACGGTCACTACATAATGATCAAAGAATCAATCCAAAAAGAAGATATAACAATTATAAATATATATGCACCCAACACGGGAGCACTGCAATATGTAAGACAAAAGCTAACAAGTATGAAAGGAGAAATTAGCAATAACACAATAACAGTGGGAGACTTTAATACCCCACTCACACCTATGGATAGCCACAGTCATCAAGACAGTATGGTACTGGCACAAAGACAGAAATATAGATCAATGGAACAAAATAGAAAGCCCAGAGATAAATCCAGGCACATATGGACACCTTATCTTTGACAAAGGAGGCAAGAATATACAATGGATTAAAGACAATCTCTTTAACAAGTGTTGCTGGGAAATCTGGTCAACCACCTGTAAAAGAATGAAACTGGAACACTTTCTAACACCATACACAAAAATAAACTCAAAAAGGATTAAAGATCTAAACATAAGACCAGAAACTATAAAACTCCTTGAGGAGAACATAGGCAAGACACACTCCGACATACATCACAGCAGGATCCTCTATGACCCACCTCCCAGAATATTGGAAATAAAAGCAAAAATAAATAAATGGGACCTAATTAAACTTAAAAGCTTCTGCACAACAAAGGAAACTATTAGCAAGGTGAAAAGACAGCCTTCAGAATGGGAGAAAATAATAGTAAATGAAGCAACTGTAAACAACTAATCTCAAAAATATATAAGCAACTATTACATCTCAATTCCAGAAAAATAAATGACCCAATCAAAAAATGGGCCAAAGAACTAAATAGACATTTCTCCAAAGAAGACATACAGAAGGCTAACAAACACATGAAAAGATGCTCAACATCACTCATTATCAGAGAAATGCAAATCAAAACCACTGTGAGGTACCATTTCACGCCAGTCAGAATGGCTGCGATCCAAAAGTCTACAAGCAATAAATGCTGGAGAGGCTGTGGAGAAAAGGGAACCCTCTTACACTGTTGGTGGGAATGCAAACTAGGACAGCCACTATGGAGAACAGTGTGGAGATTCCATTAAAAACTGGAAATAGAACTGCCTTATGATCCAGCAATCCCAGTGCTGGGCATACATACTGAGGAAACCAGAAGGGAAAGAGACATGTTCATCACAGCACTGTTTATAATAGCCAGGACATGGAAGCAACTTAGATGTCAATCAGCAGATGAATGGATATGAAAGCTGTGGTACATATACACAATGGAGTATTACTCAGCCATTAAAAATAATTAATTTGAATCAGTTCTAATGAAATGGATGAAACTGGAGCCTATTATACAGAGTGAAGTAAGCCAGAAAGAAAAACACCAATACAGTATTCTAACGCATATATATGGAATTTATTAAGATGGTAACAATAACCCTGTATACGAGACAGCAAAAGAGACACTGATGTATAGAACAGTCTTATGGACTCTGTGGGAGAGGGAGAGGGTGGGAAGATTTGGAAGAATGGCTTTGAAACATGTATATTATCATGTATGAAACAAGTCGCCAGTCCAGGTTTGATGCACGATTCTGGATGCTTGGGGCTGGTGCACTGGGACGACCCAGAGGTATGGTATGAGGAGGGAGGAGAGAGGAGGGTTCAGGATGGGGAACACATGTATACCTGTGGCGGATTCATTTTGATATTTGGCAAAACCAATACAATATTGTAAAGTTTAAAAATAAAATAAAATTAAGGAAAAAAAAGGGGGGGGAGAAAAAAAAAAAAAGAAAGTGTTCTAGGTTCATTCTTTTAAAAGTGGTTGACCAGTTTTCCCAGCATCACTTGTTAAAGAGATTGTCTTTTCTCCATTGTATATTCTTGCCTCCTTTGTCAAAAATAAGGTGTCCATAGGTGCATGGATTTATCTCTGGGCTTTCTATTTTGTTCCATTGATCTATATTTCTGTCTTTGTGCCAGTATCATACTGTCTTGATGACTGTGGCTTTGTAGTAGAGCCTGAAGTCAGGCGGGTTGATTCCTCCTGTTCCATTCTTCTTTCTCAAGATTGCTTTGGTTATTTGAAGTTTTTGTATTTCCATACAAATTGTGAAATTATTTGTTCTAGCTCTGTGAAAAATACCATTGGTAGCTTGATAGGGATTGCATTGAATCTATAGATTGCTTTGGGTAGTATACTCATTTTCACTATATTGATTCTTCCGATCCATGAGCACAGTATATTTCTACATCTATTCGTGTCCTCTTTGATTTCTTTCACCAGTGTTTTATAGTTTTCTATATATAGGTCTTTAGTTTCTTTAGTTAGATATATCCCTAAGTATTTTATTCTTTTCATTGCAATGGTGAATGGAATTGTTTCCTTAATTTCTCTTTCTATTTTCTCATTATTAGTGTATAGGAATGCAACAGATTTCTGTGTGTTGATTTTATATCCTGCAACTTTACTATATTCATTGATTAGTTCTAGTAATTTTCTGATGGAGTCTTTTGGGTTTTCTATGTAGAGGATCATGTCATCTGCAAACAGTGAGAGTTTTACTTCTTCTTTTCCAATTTGGATTGCTTTTATTTCTTTTTCTGCTCTGATTGCTGTGGCCAAAACTATGTTGAATAGTCGTGGTGAGAGTGGGCACCCTTGTATTGTTCCTGACTTTAGGGGAAATGCTTTCAATTTTTCACCATTGAGGTTAATGTTTGCTGTGGGTTTGTCATATATAGCTTTTATTATGTTGAGGTCTGTTCCTTCTATTCCTGCTTTCTGGAGAGTTTTTATCATAAATGGATGTTGAATTTTGTCAAAGGCTTTCTCTGCATCTATTGAGATAATCATATGGCTTTTATTTTTCAATTTGTTAATGTGATGTATTACATTGATTGATTTGTGGATATTGAAGAATCCTTGCATCCCTGGGATAAAGCCCACTTGGTCATGGTGTATGATCTTTTTAATGTGTTGTCAGATTTTGATTGCTAGAATTTTGTTAAGGTTTTTTGCATCTGTGTTCATCAGTGACATTGGCCAGTAGTTTTCTTTTTTTGTGGGATCTTTGTCAGGTTTTGGTATTAGGGTGATGGTGGCCTCATAGAATGAGTTTGGAAGTTTACCTTCCTCTGCAATTTTCTGGAAGAGTTTGAGTAGGATAGATGTTAGCTCTTCTCTAAATGTTTGGTAGAATTCAGCTGTGAAGCGATCTGGCCCTGGGCTTTTGTTTGCTGAAAGATTTTTGATTACAGTTTCAATTTCTGTGCTTTGTGATGGGTCTGTTAAGATTTTCTGTTTCTTCCTGGTTCAGTTTGGAAAGCTGTATTTTTCTAAGAATTTTTCCATTTCTTCCATGTTGCCCATTTTATTGGTATATAATTGCTGATAGTAGTCTCTTATGATCCTTTGTATTTGTGTGTTGTCTGTTGTGATCTCTCCATTTTCATTTCTAATTTTATTGATTTGATTTTTCTCCCTTTGTTTCTAATCAACTTTTAAATGTCCAGTTCCTTTAAGATTTTTCTGATATCCACACTAACTTACTCTATGTTGTATTCTTTTGTGAGTTGCTTTTATGAATTCCAAACCTATCTCTTTTCATAATCAAGGTTCTTTGTATCTTTTTAATGCTTTCATTATATTTTTAATATCTTGATTGTTTCTTCTTTTTACATTCCCTTTCTTTTTAATTAATTTATTTTAATTGGAGGATAATTACTTTACAATATTGTGATGGTTTTTGACATACATCATCTTGAGTCCAGGGATTTGTTTTTCCTCCCAGAAGTACTCAGACTAGTTTTGCTTATATCCTCAATACCTACAGTTGAAACAAATTGATAGCTGATGGACAAACCACTCACTTGCAGCTAATCAATATTGTTTGATGTATTTTAGTGATGCATTTAAACTCTCTTCTTCCGCATTTTGTAAAGTGACAGGAACAAGTTTCCCTGAAACAGATCACCATACCAAAAAATCTGGTTGTTTAACTTTGTGTAGACTTGACATATCTAATTATCATTGCAGTAAACAATTGTCTTTAATAAATAAACATTAGAGATTTAACAGACCACCGAATTTTGCTTTTGTAAGAAAATTAATACCACCAAATACCTGTGTTTTAACTACTTTTGGGCTGCAAAAGATTTGAATGAGGGTAAATTCATTGGCTAGAACCTCTGAAGCAATATTTATTTCCTATAATGATAATTTGTATTTTACTTATAAGTGAAGACGAACTAAAGAGCCTCTTGTTGAAAGTGAAAGAGGAGAGTGAAAAGCTGGCTTAAAACGCAACACTAGATAAACGAAAATCATGGCATCCAGCCCCATCACTTTTTGGCAAATAGATGGGGAAACAATGGAAACAGTGACAGACTTTATTTTCTTGGGCTCCAAGATCACTGCAGATGGTGACTGCGACCATGAAACTAAAAGACACCTCTTCTTTGGAAGAAAAGCTGTGACAAAACTAGATACCATATTAAAAAGCAGAGACATTGTTTTGCTGACAAAAGTCCATCTAGTCAAGCTATGGTTTTTCCAGTAGTCATGCATGGATATGAGAGTTGGACCATAAAGAAGACTGAGCACCAAATAATTGATGCTTTTGTACTTTGGTGTTGGAGAAGACTCTTGAGAGTCCCTTGGACTGCAAGGAGATCAAACCTGTCAATACTAAAGGAAATCAGTCCTGAATATTCATTAGAAGGACTGATGGTGAAGCTGAAAATTCAATACTTTGGTCACCTGGTGTGAAGAGCAGACTCATTTGAAAAGACCCTGATGCTGGGAAAGATTGAAGACAGGAGGAGAAGTGTACAACAAAGGGTAAGATGGTTGGATGGCATCACTGACCTGATGGACATGAGTTTGAGCAAGCTGCAGGAGTTGGTGATGGATAGGGAAGCCTGGCGTGCTGCAGTCCATGGGGTCGCAAAGAATTGTATACAACTGAGTGACTGAACTGAAGTGAACTGACTTTATACCTTTATTTAAACATGTATTTCTCTCCTTCCTCCATAGTTTAAGCAAAGTATCACAGAGAAAGATATGTCCTTTAAGCATCCAAATGATATTTTTTCTAGAAAGCATCAAATTGGAGGCCACCTGCCAGAAGTGTGGGTGAGTAGTTACTCTGAGAATCTATGGGCATAATTAGAGTATAGTCTCTTACAAATTTCTCCTCCAATTCCTATTAACTAAATTATAACTGATGTCAACTCTTAATTTGCCTTTTTCTATTATTTGCCACTTTGTGAAATCTCTATCACAAATTTATATCTCAGGCTAACTCAAGTGGCCTAGGCTATATTTATCTATATTTAATATATTAAATGATTGACAAATTCAAAGTGTTTAATATATGGGCTATACTCAAAGAACTTGGTGAGAAAATTGGAGAACAGAAAGAGTATGCAATTTGGCCACTTTGACACAGCTAGTAAGCATTACACCAAAATCTGAACACAGGTTTGCATTTTCTTTGCCCTATAACACATTGACTGACCACCTTCACAAAATATCTTCTGGAAACAGCCTGCTGTTTTTTCATGTTAAAAAAGGGTTCCTCCATTAGAGACTTCTAGATGAAATGGTAGGAAGAACCAGTGGGATCCAGTTGTAGATAAGGTGTTTTCAGGATAAAGTGTTATATTTTATTTTACAGGTCTTAGAGTAGTGCGATGAAAACACTGTTTTGAAAGGTAAATCTATTGTCCTTTTGCAGGATGGATTAGAAAACGGGAAAATTAAGTCTCTTCTGCTCAGAAAATTGAGATTTTGGAACATGTTGTAGTTTAAGCAAAGCAATTAGGAAGGAAAGTTAACTTAAAACCATATAACATATTTCATAATCAAATGAATTATCCCCTGTATTAGATTTTTCCTTTCTTTGCCATCTTCTGTTTGTATAGGTAATTAAGAATTGGTTCTATTTTTGATATAATATGTCATAACAAATATTTTTCCTGTATGGTGGTATATGAAATAGTATTTCTAACAAACAAATCATTCACAGCTTTAAGCCAAACTTAAACATGAATTCTCTCATCACATTTGATATTTCTGAAATGATTAATGGATTTTTTTTGAAAACCAATAAATTATCAATATAAAAAATAAAGAGAAAGATTGAGTGTTTGACAAAAATTCATGATTAGTAATGTCTGGGGAGATTGGTTCAAGATGGTAGAATAGGAAGACAAGCACTCACCTCCTCCTGTGAGAGCAATGGAATTACAACTAACCATTGAATAACTGTCGACAGGAGGACACTGGATCCTACAAAAAAAAAAAAAAAAAACACTCCTACAAGAGAAGTCACAATGAGATAATAGGAGAGGCACAATAATGACAAAATAATATCCCATACCCACTGTGTGGGTAACTCACAAACTGTAGAACAATAATACCATTCTCCCACTGTTGTAAAGGTTCTCAAACCCATGTCAGGCTTCTCAGTCTGTGGATCCAGCAAAGGGACTAAGAATACCCAGGGGATCTAACTTTGAAGGCCAGTGAGATTTGATTGCAGGACTTCCACAGAACCAGGGGAAAGAGACTTCACTCTTGGAGGGCACACAAAAAATCTTGTGCACACCAGGACCCAGGGGAAAGAAGCAGGGACCCTACAGGAGATTGAATCAGACTAATTTCCTAACCTTGGAAGGTCCCCTGCAGAGGTGTGTGTCTGCAGTAGCTACTACAGAGACACTGGCAGCAGCAGTCCTAGGAAGCGCCTGTTGGTGTGAGCCCTTCTGGAGGTCATCACCCTTAGCCCTACCATAGAGACTGTAGACTCCAGGGCTGGGTCACTTCAGGTCTAATAGGGAGGGAATACAGCCCCACCAATCAGCAGACAAGTGGATTAAAATTTCATTGAGCCCTGCCCACCAGTGTGTTTGTGATAAGTTGCTTCAGTTGTGTCTGACTCTTTGTGACACCATGGACTGTAGCCCACCAGGTTCTTCTGTCCATGGGATTCTCCAGACAAGAATGCTTGAGTGCATTGTCATGCCCTCCTCTAAGGGATTTTCCTGACCCAGGAATCGACCAATGTCTCATATATCCTGCATTGGCAGGCAGATTCTTTACCACTGGCCCACCCAGAGCAAGACATAGGTCTACCCACCAACAGACCCTACCATCAACAAGCTTGTATAAGCCTCTTAGATAGCTTCAGCCACCAGAGGGCCAACAGCAGAAGCAAGAACCAAAATCTTGCAGCCTCCAGGACAAAAACCATAATCACAGAAAGTTAATCAAAATGAAAAGGCAGAGGACTGTCTCCCAAATGAAGGAATAAGACAAAAACCCAGGAAAACAACTTACTGAATTGGACTTAGGCAACCAATCAGAAAAAAGTATTCAGAATAATGATAGCGAAGATGATAGAAAAAGATGAGCCAGAAAAAAGAATGGAGGTGAAGATTGAGACTATGAAAGAAGGATTTAACAAAGACTTAGAACAACTCAAGAATCACTATTAATATCTACTTTTAAAAGTAATTGTACTTACATTTCCCTTTTAACTCTGTAAGTTTTTCAAATTTGTTCTAGGTAAAGCACTGAGGTTGTGCTAGTGGTAAAGAATCCGTCTGCCAATGCAGGAGACATAAGAGACGTGGGTTTGATCCCTGAGTCGAGAAGATCCCCTGGAGGAGTACATGACAACCCACTCCAGTATTCTTGCCTGGAGAATCCCCATGAACTGAAGAGTGAAGCCTGGCTAACTACAGTCCATGGAGTTGAAAAGAGTCAGACACAACTGAAGCGACTTAGCAAAACACTGAAAACTGTCAGTTGTGCTTAAATTAGCATCCACGTCTTTCTGTCTCTATGTGAAAGAAAACTTCAATAGAGTCTAGAGAGTTTTCTTGAAATTATTTGAAAATAATTGATCTTGGAGAGGGTTCAGTAGCCTTATGATAAAGTTAATTTAAATGATAAATCTATATCATTAAAAAGATTATTTTGCATATATTCCAACTAATTTCTTGAAAAATGCCAAGATATGTATATCATATCTCATTTGCTATAGCTTGGAGTGTTATAACATGACTTTATGATTTTTTAAAAATCCTAAAACATATATATGTAAGTATATAGTCATATAGAAATCAAGGACATAGACCTTCTCATATTCTTGGCAGTATCACAGTAGGTTAAGGTAAAGTAATTTCACCTGAAGGGTCACATTTAGCATTTTAATGACAGGATACTATTATGAATTCTGACACCACAAATAATACCAGAAGCTCTATTAGATTCTTCTGGTATACCAGTAGTAGAAGACTGTAATTACAATGACCCTTTATGCTACCCTCATTTTATATGGGGAATATTCAGTGAACTCACCATTAATTTTGGAGTACACATACACAAACAAACAAATACCCATCAGTGACTATATATGAGCCACTTTTTATTCAAGCATCAATATGCTCAATATTCATGTGGATGTCTACAATTTCACAGGAAAATTATTGTGGAGTCCAGAGAATCATAAGTTCATCCTGTCAAAGACTTCTCAAATGCCATTCCCTTGGCTTCAGAAACATCTTTTGAAGAATCATGAAGAACTCCTGGCTACTTTAGACTTGATGTAGTTGTACGCAATTCACTTGAATTGCATCAGTTTTGCCCACACGGATCAGCTCATTTTCCCCAACAATTGGCAAACATAAAACAAAATGCTGCATTTTCTTCCTGACCAACTCTCATCACCAAATTGTACCCGGGGATAAAGCATACATTAATAAATCCATCAATTCCTTTACTCAAAAATGGCTAGAGAGTTATTTCATCTGACAGTTTCTATCACTAGCTAATAATAAGGTGACAAGGTCAAACTCTCAAATGTGGCCGAATATCTTACTTTTCAAAGGAAAGTAACATGTTTTGGTTATAATAACCTTAGTCAAGTGGGCCTTAGAAAGCATCACTACGAACAAAGCTAGTGGAGGTGATAGAATTCCAGGGGAGCTATTTCAAATCCTAAAAGATGATGCTGTGAAAGTGCTGCACTCAATATGCCAGCAAATTTGGAAAACTCAGCCGTGGCCACAGGAATGGAAAAGGTCAGTTTTCATTCCAATCCCAAAGAAAGGCAATGCCAAAGAATGCTCAAACTACCGCACAATTGCACTCATCTCACATGCTAGTAAAGTAATGCTCAAAATTCTCAAAGCCAGGCTTCAGCAATATGTGAACCGTGAACTTCCTGATGTTCAAGCTGGTTTTAGAAAAGGCAGAGGAATCAGAGATCAAATTGCCAACATCTGCTGCATCATGAAAAAGCAAGAGAGTTCCAGAAAACCATCTATGTCTGCTTTATTGACTATGCCAAAGCCTTTGACTGTGTGGATCACAATAAACTGTGGAAAATTCTGAAAGAGATGGGAATACCAGACCACCTGATCTGCCTCTTGAGAAATTTGTATGCAGGTCAGGAAGCAACAGTTAGAACTGGACATGGAACAACAGACTGGTTCCAAATAGGAAAAGGAATACGTCAAGGCTGTATATTGTCACCCTGTTTATTTACCTTATATGCAGAGTACATCATGAGAAACGCTGGACTGGAAGAAGCACAAGCTGCAATCAAGATTGCCGGGAGAAATATCAATAACCTCAGATATGCAGATGACACCACCCTTATGGCAGAAAGTGAAGAGGAACTAAAAAGCCTGTTGATGAAAGTGAAAGTGGAGAGTGAAAAAGTTGGCTTAAAGCTCAACATTCAGAAAACGAAGATCATGGCATCCGGTCCCATCACTTCTTGGGAAATAGATGGGGAAACAGTGGAAACAGTATCAGACTTTATTTTTCTGGGCTCCAAAATGACTGCAGATGGTGACTGCAGCCATGAAATTAAAAGACACTTGCTCTGTGGAAGGAAAGTTATGACCAACCTAGATAGCATATTGAAAAGCAGAGACACTACTTTGCCAACAAATGTCCGTCTAGTAAAGGCTGTGGTTTTTCCTGTGGTCATGTATGGATGTGAGAGTTGGACTGCGAAAAAGGCTGAGCCAAAGAATTGATGCTTTTGAATTGTGGTGTTGGAGAAGACTCTTGAGAGTGCCTTGGACTGCAAGAAGATCCAACTAGTCGATTCTGAAGGACATCAGCCCTGGGATTTCTTTGGAAGGAACGATGCTAAGGCTGAAACTCCAGTACTTTGGCCACCTCATGTGAAGAGTTGACTCATTGGAAAAGACTCTGATGCTGGGAGGGATTGGGGGCACGAGGAGAAGGGGACAACAGAGGATGAGATAGCTGGGTGGCATCACTGACTCGATGGGCTTGAGTCTCAGTGAACTCTGGGAGTTGGTGATGGACAGGGAGGCCTGGCGTGCTGCGATTCATGGGGTCGCAAAGAGTCAGATACGACTGAGTGATTGATCTGATCTGAACATGTTTTGGTTATAATAACCATAACCAAATACTGCAGTATTATTTTAGATCTGAAATATGCTAGGGCCCTAATAATAAGAACAACTAAAATATAAATCATTCCTTAATACTATGTTATTTTCAGGCTTCCATGGTAGCTCAGATGGTAAAGAATCCACCTGCAATGCAGGAGACTCCACTTCAATCCCTGGGTCAGGAAGATCCCCTGAAGAAGGGATAGGCTACTCACTCCAGTATTCTTGGGCTTCCCTGGTGGCTCAGATGGTAAAGAATCCACTTGCAATTCGGAGACCAGGGTTGAATCCCTGGATTGGGAAGATCTCTTGAGAAGGGCATGGCAACCCACTTCAGTATTCTTGCCTGGAGAATTCCCATAGACAGAGGAGCCTGGCAGCTTACAGTCCACGGGGTCGAAAGAGTGGACATGAATAAGTGACTAGGCACACACACGTTATTTTCTGTTGACACTTTGGTGCCTGATACAGCATCATACTTCTAGTGGTATACAGAAAATGCTAGTTATGTAGAGAATTTTGTAAAGTGATCACTGAAGATGGCTAATGTTCTCAAACATTAATACCTTAATATGTGACATTAGTACATGTTTACATTGTATATATTAACTAGCTTATTGTTGTAGCAGATTTGGGGGTTTACAGTGACATTTACCAGGTAACAATTTTGGAAAATCAAACAAAAATATTATGGTCTTTTTATTTGAGCATCATTTGAGCTTGCTTAAAACTGAGGTTTATAGTGACATAGTATCCAGGAGTTGAGCTCAGAGTTACTTACAAGTCAACTTGATGATGAGGCTGCTAATGTTGCATTTGCACTTCTTTGGTATGCTGAATTTATTTGCTTATTAAGTTGATTTTTGATGCCTTTCATTTTTTATTGATCTAAAGTGAGAATGAAAATTATTATATTCCACATTTAACTGCATTATCTGTTACTACTAAACAAAATATACAAAATATTTAAAGATAAACACTTAAAAGGCTTTCTAAATTACAATTCCTTAAAAATGTAAGTTCAAGCTACTATTTCACAAATATCTGAAGTCGATCTACAAATTATGGTTTCCATGAGCAAGAGAAATACTAAAGTTTGTATCATTTTGTTTGCTTTGAAAGAATACCTTGAATTTAATATTGATGCTAGAGTACGAAAGTGCTTAAGTGGGAAGATAATATTAACTCAGCAGTGTCATTCCTTTGATCTTTGTTTAAAGTCTTATAAAACCAAATTTCTATTCGATTGACAACCTTGTCAAGAGTGAATGAAGACTGACATCGTGATATTGAAAATGCTACATTTATAAACTTGAAACCCAAGATTTCTCATGATACTGCTTCTTTTGTGGAAGACTGAATTTTACATTGTTTTTAAATAAGTGTGTATGTTGCTAGGTATAGCTAAACCTGATTAGGTTTCATATGGTGGCTTCTTGAATCCTATTCACCTACATAAACACATAATTTAGGCATGTCCCTATTAGCAAACATGACTGAGAATCTTTGCTGTAAGGAAAACTCAAAACCAAAGCTTCATCATCCTAGCATGTCTTCTTTTTCTGAGTATGACTTTTGAGGTTTGTGAACTGGTTATATATTAATATATTGTTATCACAAGGCAAGCGTTATGCTGCATAGTTAAAAGACAACTGGTAAGATTTTAGAATCTGATGTCAGATGGAGATAAGTTGAGATGTGAGTTGAGAAAGCATCTTTAACCTCTCAAAGCCTGTTTCCTCAACTAGTTGGGAAAACAATAGTACCAATATTATGATGTTGTTATGAGGATTAATTGAGATAATAATTGTAAAGTGCTTAGATTACAGTGATATTGCATGGTTTGTCTTGGAAATGAACAGAGATCATTCTGTTATTTTTGAGATTGCATCCAAGTACTGCATTTGAGACACTTTTGTTGACTATGATTTCTACTCCATTTCTTCTAAGGGATTCTTGCCCACAGTAGTAGATATCATGGTCATCTGAGTTAAATTTACCCATTCCAGTCCATTTTAATTCACTGATTCCTAAAATGTTGACATTCACTCTTGCCATCTCCTGTTTGACAACTTCCAATTTGCCTTGATTCATGGACCAAACATTCCAGGTTCCTATGCAATATTACTCTTTACAGCATCAAGCCATGCTTCATGATAATTAACCTCAATAAAGCAATAGACTTGATGTCTCAATATTTTCATGTAATAATTGAATATTCCAGTGAAAGTGTCCAATAGGAATTTGAAAGTACAAATCATTGCTGAATTAGATACTTATTAATACTTTCTATTTCAAAGAAAAACAAAACTAAACAAAACTATAACTTTACCATCTTCATTGGTCTGGATAACTTTAGGAGACAAGAAAGAATCATTAATACTTATGACATATTTAAGAAATTTCAGTATTTTGGCAGACACATAACTGATTTAAAAAAAGACAGCTGGATAAGTAGTTGGTGAAGGTTTTACATTTCATAATAATAAATATATTCTTTTGGATAAACAATTGGGAAACACTAGTAAATTTTGAAGAAGGGAGCTAATTGATAAAAAAAAAAAGTGATTGTTGAAATGCGTAAAAGAGAACAAACTCTTTGCTGAAAAAACAATCATGTGGAAAGAACCCTTTTACCATATACTTTCTGTGGTTCAGTATTTTCATAGATTATATTCCATTTAAAATTAATATAAAACAATTTTTATATTTCCTAGTGTGCTGTACAATATATATTTGTTACCTATTTTTTAATTTTTGATGATATTTATTGAAGTTATGTAGCTGTCTATTTAGCTTTTATTTTATATTTTTCTAGTGTTTTATATAATTATTTAATTTATTTTTTTTTAACTTTGCAATATTGTATTGGTTTTGCCATATATCAATATGAATCCACCACAGGTATACACGTGTTCCCCACCCTGAACCCTCCTCCCTCCTCCCTCCCCATACCATCCCTCTGGGTCGTCCCAGTGCACCAGCCCCAAGCATCCAGTATCGTGCATTGAACCTGGTCTGGTGACTCATTTCATACATGATATTATACATGGTCCAATGCCATTTTCCCAAATCATCCCACCCTCTCCCTCTCCCACAGAGTCCAAAAGACTGTTCTATACATCAGTGTCTCTTTTGCTGTCTCGTATACAGGGTTATTGTTAGCATCTTTCTAAATTCCATATATATGTGTTAGTATACTGTATTGGTGTTTTTCTTTCTGGCTTACTTCACTCTGTATAATAGGCTCCAGTTTCATCCACGCATTAGAATGATTCAAATGTATTCTTTTTAATGGCTGAGTAATACTCCATTGTGTATATGTACCATTGCTTTCTTATCCATTCATCTGCTGATGGACATCTAGGTTGCTTCCATGTCCTGGCTATTATAAACAGTGTTGTGATGAACATTGGGGTACATATGTCTCTTTCAGTTCTGATTTCCTCGGTGTGTATGCCCAGCAGTGAGGTTGCTGGGTCATAAGGCAGTTCTATTTCCAGTTTTTTAAGGAATCTCCACACTGTTCTCCATAGTGGCTGTACTAGTTTGCATTCCCACCAACAGTGTAAGAGGGCTCCCTTTTCTCCACACCCTCTCCAGCATTTATTGCTTGTAGACTTTTGGATCGCAGCCATTCTAACTGGCGTGAAGTGGTACCTCATAGTAGTTTGGATTTGCATTTCTCTGATAATGAGAAATTGCTTTCCATTTTTCTGTTGGTTTATGCTGTACAATAGCATGAATCACTCATAATTTTGCATTGATACAGCCTTTCCCTCATAAGTCTCTCTCCTCTCCCCCCATCCCACCTCTCTAGGTCATCACAGAGCACCAGTCTGGTCTCCCTGTGTTATTTAGCAACTTCCCACTCTGTTACACATGATAGCGTATATATGTCAATGCTACTTTCTCAGTTCATCCCACCCTCCCCTTCATCCACTATGTCCAGAAGTCCATTCTCCACTAGGTTCATCAGTACCACTTTTCTAGATTCCATATATATGTGTTAATATCTGATACTTGTTTTTCCCTTTCTGACTTACTTCACTTTGTATAAGAGGCTCTCTCTTCATCTACCTCACTATCACTGACTCAGATTCATTCTTTTTTATGGCTGAGTAACATTCCATTGTATAAATGTACCACAACTTCTTTATCCATTCATCTTTTGATGGACATCTAGTTTGCTTCCATGTTATGACTACTATTAATATTTGTTCAATGAATATTGGGGAACATGTGTCTTTTTAAATTGTGGTTTTCTCAGGGTATATGCCCAGTAGTGGGGTTGCTGGTCATATGGTAGATTTAATACTAGTTTGTTTGTTTGTTTGTTTTTAAAGAATCTCCATTCCATTTTCCATAATGGCTGTATCAATTTACATTCCCACCAATAGTGTAGTGGGGTTTCCTTTTCTCCACATCCTCTCCAGCATTTATTATTTGTAGATATTTGATGATGGCCATTCTGACTGGTGTCAGGTGATATTTCATTGTAGTTTTGATATGCATTTCTTTAATAATGAGTGATGTTGAACATCTTTTCAAATGTTTATTGGCTAATGTATTTATCCTTTAGAGAAATGTCTGTATAGGTTTTCTGGCCATTTTTTTTTTTTGCGGGGGGAGGAATTGGGTTCTTTGTTTTTATGATTTTGAGCTATATGAGCTGCTTATATATTTTGGAGATTAATCCTTTGTCAGTTGCTTAATTTGCATTTTTTTCTCCCATTTTGAGGGTTGTCTTTTAATCATGCTTATAGTTTGATGTGTAAAAGCTTTTGACTTTAATTAGGTCCAAATGTTTGTTTTCATTTCCATTACTTTAGGAGGTGGGTCAAAGAGGATATTGCTGTGATTTATGTCAAAGAGTGTTGTCCCTATGTTTTCCTCTAAGAATTTTATAGTGTTTGGCCTTACATTTATGTCTTTATTTCATTTTGAGTTTATTTTTGTGTATGGTGTTAGAAGGTATTCTAATTTCACTGTTTTGTTAAAGCAACTGAAGTTTGATTTGTGACCCAAGATGTGATTTATCCTGGAGAATGTTCCGTATGAACCTGAGAAAAGTGTAATTCTGCTGTTTTTGAATGAAAATTCCTGAAGATATCAATTAGGTCCATCTGGCCTAATGTGTGATTTAAGGCTTGTTCTTAATTTCCTGTCTGGATGATCTGTCCATTGGTTTAAGTATGATTATTGTGTTACTGTGGATTTCCCTTTTTTTTTATTGTTAGCATTTGCCTTATGCACTGAGGTGCTCTATGTCGGGTGCATAAATAATTATAATTGTTTTATCTTCTTCTTGGATTGATCCCTTGATCATTATATAGTGTCTTTCCTTGTCTCTTTGTAATAGTCTTTATTTCAAAGTCCATTTGTCTGATATGAGTATTGCTATTCCTGCTTTTTAAAATTTCCATTTGTACAAATATCTTTTTTTCATGCTCTCAATTTCAGGCTTTATGTGTACATAGGTATGGAGTGAGTTTCTTTTAGACAGCATACACACAAATCTTGTTTTTGTATTCATTTGCCCAATCTCTATCTTTTGGTTGGAGCACTTAGTCTATTTACAATAAGGAAATTATTGATATGTATGAATGTTCCAATTGCCATTTTCTGAATTGTTTTGGGTTTGTTTGTGTAGGTCTTTTTTTTTTTTTTTTTTCCTTCTTTTGTTCCCTTCTCATGTGGTTTAAATACAATCTTTAGTGTTGTGTTTGGATTACTTTTCCTATTTGGGATGTATCTATTTTAGTTTTTTGGTTTGCATTTCCCATGAGGTTTTGATAAAGCAGTCTGTATATGTAAATGTTGTTCTAAGTTGTTACTCTCTTAGTGTTGCATGCAATTCCCATTTCCTGCAGTTGTACTCTTCTCATGGTTTATGGTTTTGATATCATATTTGTGTATGAATGACTTCCAACTTTTATTGTATGTTTGTCTTTAACAGTGAGCTTTCCCAATTGTGATGTTCTTATTTCTAGTTGTTGCCCTCTTTTGTTTTTCTTCTTCCCCTGACTACAGTAGCTCCTTTAGCATTTATTCTAAAGCAGGTTTCATGGTGATGAATTCTCTTAGTTTTCTCTTGTCTTTAAAGCTTTTAACTTATTCATTGAATCTGAATGAGAGCCTTTCTTTGTAGAGTATTTTTGGTTGTAGGTTTTTCCCTTTCATCGCATTAAATATATCTCGCTACTCCTTTCTGACCTGCAGAGTTTCTGCTGAAAACTCAGCTTATGGAATCACCTTATGGAAATTCCTTTGTATGCTGTTTATTGGTTTCCCCTTGTTGCTTTTAATATTTTATATTTGCCTTTACTTTTTGTCAGTTTGATTGCTATGTGTCCTTGAGTTTATTCTGCCTGGGTCTCTCTGTTCTTTCTGGACTTGGTTGATTATTTCCTTTCCCAAGTTAGGGAGTTTTCAGCTATTATCTCTTCAAGTGTTTTTTCAGGTGTTCTCTCTCTCTTTTCTCCTTCTGGGATCCATATAATGCGAATATTTATCTGTTTAATGTTGTCCCAGAGGTCTCTTAGGCTGTCTTAATTTATTTTTGGTCTTTTTCCTGTATTATGTATTGTGACAGTGATTTCCACCATTTTGTCTACAAGGTCACTTATTCTTTATTCTGCCTGGTTATTCTGCTGTTAATTCCTCCTAATGACTTTTTCATATCATTTATAGTATTATTCATCTCTGTTTGTTTTTCAGTTCTTCTAGGTCTTCACTAAGGATTTCTTATATCTTCTCAATATGTGCCTCCATTCTTTTTCTTATATCTTGGATTATTTTTACTGACATTACTCTGAATTATCTTTAAGGTAGATTGCCTATGTCCACTTTATTAATCGTTCTTCTACTCTGCCATGTTGTCTCTGATTTCAGCTTACCAATTTTATACATATTAGTTTGTATCTCTTAATCCCATATCCGTAATGTGCCCCTCCCTCCTTCCCTCTCCACTGGTAACCTCTACTTTTTCTTCTCTATCTGTGAGTCTCTGTTTCACTGTATGCATTCATTTGTAATTTTTTTTTATATTCTACATACAAGTGTTATCATCGTATTTGATTTTCTCTGTCTGACATATTTCCGTCAGCATAATATCCTCTAGATCCATCCATATTGTTGCAAATGGCAAAATTTCATTTTTTTTTTAGAGCTGAGTAATATTCCCTTGGACTGAAAGGAGATCAAACCAGTCCTTTCTAAAGGAAATAAGTCCTGAATATTCATTGGAAGGACTGATGCTGAAGGTGAAACTCCAATACTTTGGCTACCTGATGCAAAGAACTGACTCATTGGAAAAGACACTAATGCTGGGAAAGATTGAAGGTGGGAGAAGATGGGGGTGACAGAGAATGAGATGGTTTGATGGCATCACTGACTTGATGGACATGAGTTTGAGCAAGCTCTGGGAGTTGGTGATGGACAGGGAAGCCTGGTTCGCTGCAGTCCATGGGGTCACAAAGAGTTGGACATGACTGAGCAACTGAACCGAACTGAACTGAATATTCCATTGTACATGTACGTGACTCTGCGACCCCATGGACTATACAGTCCATGGAACTCTCTAGGCCAAAATACTGGAGTGGACAGCCTTTCCTTTTTCCAGGGGATCGTCCCAACCCAAGGATCAAACCCAGGTCTCCTGCATTGGAGGCTGATTCTTTACCAGCTGAGCCACAAGGGAAGCCCATATATGTGTGTACACACACACACACACATACACACACATCTTCTTTATGCATTCATTTGCTGATGAATATGATGAATACTTACATTACTTTTATATCTTGGCTTTTTAGAAAATTCTGCTATCAAGATTGTAGTGCATGTATCTTTTCAGATTAGTACTTTCATTTTCTTCAGATGTATGCTTAGGAATGGAATTGCTGGATCTCTGAGTCTATTACTAGCTCCTCTGTCTTCAGCCTCACCTTTTTCCATAATGATAATTGCCATAACATCCAAAGGAAATATATGACTGGTGTCAAATCCAACCTTCCCACAATAGTCACTAGGCACACATTGTCTGCTTGGGGACACTTGTACATAAGAACACTCAATCAAGACCACAGTAGATAACTGTTTCACCCAAATTCATAGAGGCATTGAAAGTTAAGCAAAGTGAAAGGGCCAAGGTACTACTCTCAATTTCAAGAGCAATAGAAAACCTCTGGAAAAATAATGAAGAATAAACAATTTATCAGATAAAGTGTTGAAAATATTCATAATAAAAATATTAACTGCATTAGAGAAAATAATGGATCTATATATTGATCATTTTAACAAGAACAGGAAAATATTTAAAAATTCAATGATGAATGAATAATTCAATAGCTAAAATAGGAAGCACACCAGAAGAAATGAATAGTAAATTAACTGATACAGAAGAACACTTATGTGACCTGGAAAGTAGAATGATGGAACACCCAATAAAAACAGCCCAAAGAAAAACAACATAAAAATTGAAAACAGTTTAAGAGATACATAAGATAACATTAAGCATGCTAACATTCAAATTATAGGCTTCCCAGAATGAGAAAAGGGGTAGAAAATGTATTTTATGAAATTATGGCTGACAAATTCCCAAGCCTAAAGAAAGGAAATTGTATCCAGTTATAAAAGCTAAAAGGGTCTCAAACAAGATTAACTCAAACAGACTCACAAGAAGACATATCATAATTAAATAGCAAAAGCTAAAGATATATAATTCTAAAAGCAGCAAGAAAAAAAAAAAGTGTCATTTACAAAGGAATTACTCATAAAGCTATCAACGGATTTCCTCCAGAAACTTTGCAGGCCAGAAGGGAGTAACATGACATATTCAGAGTGCTGAATGGGAAACGCTTCCAGAAAGGTTATCATTTAGAATAGAAGGACGATAAGCAACAAGTATTCATTCTATAGCATAGGGAATTATATTCAATATCTTATAATAATTTGTAATGGAAAAGAATTTTTTAAACAAATATAGATATATACATATTCACGTGTAGAACTGAATCACTTTTCTGTACACCTGAACCTAACACAATATTGTAAATAACTATATTTCAATTTTAAAAGAAAGAATAGAAGGAGAGATAAATTATTTCTCAGACAAGCAAAAGCTAAGAGTTCAGCAATTCTAAACCTACCTTAAAAGAATTGTTGAAGGGTCTTCTCTAAATGGAAAGGAAGTGAGAATCTATAGTAAAAGGACTAGCTCACTAGAAAAGACAAATATAAAGAAAGGATAGAAGATCACCTCCTTAAATAGGCCAGTATGTACATTACTAGACAAAAATTTGTAAAAGCAACTATACCTACAATAAACACTGAAAGGATAAACATGGAGATATAAAATATGTTATCAAAACCATAAAATATGGGGTGGGGGTGCATGTAATGAATATTGATCCTTTAGAATGTGTTTGAACTTAAATGCATGGATTTCTTTTGTCTTGGGAGACGAATTCAAAAAATTATTACTACAATCACGTCAAAGTGTGTTCTGTCTGTATTCTCTTCTAGAAACTTTAGTGTTTCAGGTCTTACATTCAGGTCTATAATCAATTTTGAGTTTATTTTTGTATATGGTGTGAAGAGATTTTCTGAGATCTCATTATTTTGCATGTAGCTATCCAGTTTTCCCAGCACCACTTATTAAAGAGATTGTCTTTTTTTCATTGTAGATTCTCATCTCCTTTTTGGTAGATTAACTGACAATAAATGTGTGGAATTATTTCTTGGCTCTCAGTTCTCTTCCATTGATCTTGTCTGTTTTTCTGCTAGTACCATGCTGTATTGATTACAGTGACTTTATATTATTGTCTGAATTCAAGGCCATGATAGCTTCAGCTTTGCTCTTTTTTCCTTAAGATTTCTTTGGACATTCAGTGTCTTTTGTGTTGCCACATAAGTTTCAATATCACTTCTATGAAAAATGTCACTGGCAACTTGATAGGGTATTTTGATTCATTTCCAAGGAAAACCATTCAAGATTAGTTTAATCCAAGCCTATGACCCAAACAGTAATGCTGAAAAAGCTGAAGTTGAATGGTTCTATGAAGACCTACAAGATCTTCTAGAACTAACACCTGAAAAAGATATCCTTTTCATCATAGGGTACTGGAATGCAAAAGTAGGAAGTCAAGAGATACCTGGAGTAACAGACAAATTTGGCCTTGGAATACAAAATGAAGCAAGGCAAAAGCAAATAGAGTTTTGTCAAGAGAATGTACAGATCTTAGCAAACACCCTCTTTCAACAACACAAGAGATGGCTATATATATATATATGGGCATCACCAGATGGTAAATAACAAAATCAGATTGATTATATTATTTTCAGCCAACGATGGAGAAGCTCTATACAGTCAGCAAAAACAAGACCAGGAGCTGACTACAGCTCTCATCATGATCTCCTTGTTGCAAAATTCAGACTTAAATTGAGAAAGCAGGGAAAACTACTCAGCCATTCAGATATTACCTAAATAAACACCCTTACATTATACAGTGGAAGTGACAAATCTCTTCAAGAAAATTAGAGATACCAAAGGAATCTTACATACAAAGATAGCCACAATAAAGGACAGAAATGGCATGGACTTACCAGAAGCAGAAATATTAAGAAGAGGTGGCAAGGATACACAGAAGAAATACACAAAAAAGATCTTAATGACCCAGATAACCATTATTGTGTGATTATTCACCTAGAGCAGACATCATGCAGGGTGAACTCAAGTGAGCCTTAGGAAGCATTACTATGAACAAAGCTAGTGGAAGTGATGGGATTCCAGCTGAGCTATTTCAAATCCTAAAAGATTATGCTATTAAAGTGCTGCACTCAGTATGGCAGCAAATTTGGAAAACTCAGCAGTGGCCACAGGACTGGAAAAGGTCAGTTTTCATTCCAAAACCAAAGAAGGACAATGCTAAAGAATGTTCAACTACTGCACAATTGCACTCGTTTCACATGCTAGCAAGTGCATACTCAAATTCTTACAAGCTAGGCTTCAAGAGATTGAGAACTGAGAACATCCAGATGTACCAGCTGGATTTAGAAAAGGCAGAGGAATCAGAGATCAAATTGCCAACATCCACTGGATCATATAAAAAGAAATCACATTCGAGAAAAACATCTACTTCTGTTTCAGTGACTACAGTAAAGCCTTTGACTGTGTGAATCACAAAAAAACTGTGGAAAATATTTAAAGAGATGGGAATACCATACAAGTTTACCTGCCTCCTGAGAAACCAGTGTGCAGGTCAAGAAGCAATGATTAGAACTGAACATGGAGCAACAGACTGGTTCAAAATTGGGAAAGGAGTGCATCAAGCTGTATATTGTCACCCTGCTTATTAAACTTATATGCAGAGTACATTATGTGAAAGGCCGGTCTGGATGAAGCACAAGCTGGAATCAAGATTGCCCAGAGAAATATCAATAACCTCAGATATGGAGATGACACAATTCTTATGACAGAAAGTGAAGAGGAACTAAAAAGCCTCTTGATGAAAGTGGAAGAGGAGAGTGAAACAGCAGGCTTAAAACTCAACATTCAAAAAATGAAAATAATGGCATCCAGTCCCATAACTTCATGGCAAATCGATGGGGAAACAATGGAAACTGTGACAGACTTTATTTTCTTGGGCTCCAAAATCACTGCAGAGAATGACTGCTGCCATGAAATTAATAGACACTTGCTCCTTGGAAGGAAAGCTGTGACACATCATGACAGCATATTAAAAAGCAGAGACATTACTTTGCCAACAAAGGTCTGCCTAGTCAAAGCTATGGATTTTCCAGTAGTCATGTATTGATGTGAGAGTTGGACCATAAAGAAAGCTGAACACCAAAGAGTTGATGCTTTTGAACTGTGGTTTTAGAGAAGAGTCTTGAGAGTCACTTGGACTGCAAGGAACTCAAACCAGTCAATCCTAAAGGAAATTAACCCTGAATATTCATTGGAAGGACTGATGCTGAAGCTGAATCTACAATGCCTTTTCCACTTAAAGAGAAGAGCTGACTCACTGGAAAAGCCCCTGATGTTGAGAAACATAGAAAGAAGGAGGAGAAGGGGATGACAGAGGACGAAATGGTTGGATGGCATCACAAACTCAATGGACATGAGTTTGAGCAAGCTTTTGGAGATAGTGAAGGACAAGGAAGCCTGGCGTACTGCAACCCATGGGATTGCAAAGAGTTGGACAAAACTGAGCAACTGAACAACAGAAATTTTTGATAAGGAATTGTATTTAATTTGTAGATTTCTTTGAGTATTATGCACATTTTAGCAATACTGTTTCTTCTAACTCAAAATCATGAAATATTGTTCCATTTCTTTGTATCATTTTCAATTTCTTTCATCATTTACATTTTAGTTTTCAAAGTATATGTCTTTAACGACCTCAATCAAGTTTATTGGTAGGTATTTTATACTTTATGGCACATTTTAAAAAATTAATTTATTTTAATTGGAGGTTAATTACAATATTTTAATAGTTTTTTCCATACATTGACATGAATCAGCCATAGGTGTTCATATGTCCCACATCCTGAACCCCACTCCCACCTCCCTATCCATCCCATCCCTCAGGGTCATCCCAGTACACCAGCCCTGAGTGCCCTGCCTCATGCATCGAACCTGGACTAGTGATCTATTTCGCATATGGTAATATACATGTTTCAATGCTATTCTCTCAAATCATGCTACCCTCACCTTCTCCCACAGAGTCCAAAAGACTGTTCTTTACATCTGTGTCTCTTTTGCTATCTTGCATATAGGGTCATTGTTATCTTTCTAAATTCCGTATATATGCATTAATATACTGTATTGGTGTTTTTCTTTTTGACTTACTTCACTCTGTATAATAGGCTCCACTTTCATCCACCTCATTAGAACTGATTTAAACAAATTCATTTTAATAGCTGAGTAATATTCCATTGTGTATATGTATGACAACTTTCTTATCTATTTCTCTGGTGATGGACATCTAGATTGCGTCAATGTCCTAGTTATTGTAAACAGTGCTGCAACAGGCATTGGGATACACGTGTCTTTTTCAATACTGGATTCCTTGGTGTGTATGCCCAGCAGTGGGATTGCTGGGTCATATGGCGGTTCTATTTCCAGTTTCTTAAAGAATCTCCACACTATTCCCCATAGTGGCTGTACTAGCTTGCATTCCCACTAACCATGTAAGAGGGTTCCTTTTTCTCCACACCCTCTTCAGCATTTATTGTTTGTAGCCTTTTTGATGGCAGCCATTCTGACAAGCATGAGATGGTACCTCATTGTGGTTTTGATTTGCATTTCTCTGAAAATGAGTGATGTTAAGCATCTTTTCCTGTGTTTATTAGCCATCTTTATGTCTTCTTTGGAGAATTATCTGTTTAGATCTTTGGCCCATATTTTAATTGGGTCGTTACTTTTTTGGGCATTGAGCTGTAGGAGCTGCTTGTATATTTTTAAGGTTAATTCTTTGTCAGTCACTTCATTTGCTACTATTTTCTCCCATTCTGAAGACTGTCTTTTGAGCTTTCTTATAGTTTCCTTCGTTGTGCAAAAGCTTTTAATTTTAATTTGATCCCATTTATTTATTTGGGTCATAGAGGATCCTGCTGTGATTTATGTCAGAGAATTTTTTGCCTATATTTTCCTCTAGGAGTTTTAGTTTCTGGTCTTACATTTAGATCTTTAATCCGTTTTGAGTTTATTTTTGTGTATGGTGTTAGAAAGTGTTATAGTTCATTCTTTTATAAGTGGTTGACCAGTTTTCCTAGCACCACTTGTTAAAGAGATTGTGTTTCTCCATTGTATGTTTTTCCCTCCTTTGTAAGGATAAGGTGTCCATAGGTGTGTGGATTTATCTCTGGGCTTTCTGTTTTGTTCCATTGATCTATATTTCTGTCTTTGTGCCAGTACCATACCATCTTAATGACTACAGCTTTGTAGCATACTCTGAAGTCAGGCAGGTTGATTCCTCCAGTTTCATTTTCTTTCTCAAGATTGCTTTGGCTATTCAAGGTTTTTTTGTATTTACATACAAATTGTGAAATTATTTGTTCTAGTTCTCTAAAATATACCGTTGTTATCTTGTTAGGAATTGCATTGAATCTATAATTTGCTTTGGATAGTATGTTCATTTTCACTATATTTTTTCTTCTGATCCATGAACATGATATTTTTCTCCATCTATTTGTGTCATACTTAATTTCTTTCATCAGTGTTTTATAGTTTTCTATATATAGGTCTTTAGTTTTTAGGTAGATTTATTCCTAAGTATTTTAATTTTCATTGAAATAGTGAATGGAATTGTTTCCTTAATTTCTCTTTCTGTTTTCCCATTGTTAGTGTAGAAGAATGCAAGGGATTTTTGCATGTTAATTTTATATCCTGCAACTTTACTATATTCATTGATTAGTTCTAGTAATTTTTTGATTGAGTCTTTAGGGTTTTCTATGTAGAGGATCATGTCATGTGCAAACACTGAGGGTTTTACTTCTTCTTTTCCAATCTGGATTCCATTTATTTCTTTTTCTTTTCTGATTTCTGTGGCTAATACTTCCAAAACTATGTTGAATGGTAGTGGTGAGAGTGGCCACCCTTGTCTTGTTCCTGACTTTAGGGGAAAGGCTTTCAATTTTTCACTATTGAGGATAATGTTTGCTGTGGATTTATTATAAATGGCTTTTATTATGTTGAGGTATGTTCCTTCTGTGCCTGCTTTCTGGAGGATTTTTATCATAAATGGATGTTGATTTGTAAAAGGCTTTCTCTGCATCTATTGAGATAATCATATGGTTTTTATCTTTCAATTTGTTGATGTGGTGTATCACATTGATTGATTTGTGAATATTGAAGAATCCTTGCATCCCCGGGATAAAGCCCACTTGGTCATGGTGTATGATCTTTTTAATATGTTATTGGGTTCTGTTTGCTAGAATTTTGTTAAGGATTTTTGCATCTATGTTCATCAGTGATATTGGCCTCTAGTTTTCTTTTCTTTTCTTTTTTTTTTTTTGTGGCATCTTTGTGAGGTTTTGGTATTAGGATGATGGTGGCCTCATAGAATGAGTTTGGAAGTTAACCGTCCTTTGCAATTTTCTGGAAGAGGTTGAGTAGGATAGGTTTTAGTTCTTCCCTAGATTTTTGTTAGAATTCCCCTGTGAAGCCTTCTGGTCCTGGGCTTTTGTTTGTTGGAAGATTTCTGATTACAGTTTTATTTCTGTGCTTGTGATGGGTCTATTAAATTTTTCTATTTCTTCCTGGTTCAAATTTGGAAAGTTATACTTTTCTAAGAATTCGTCCATTTCTTCCAGTCTGTCCATTTTATTGGCATATTGCTGCTGTTAGTTGTTTCTTATGATCCTTTGTATTTCTGTGTTTCCTGTTGTGATTTCTCCATTTTCATTTCTATTTTTTTTTTATTTGATTCTTCTCCCTTTTTTTCTTGATGAGTCTGGCTAATGGTTTGTCTATTTTATTTATTTTCTCAAAGAACCTGCTTTTAGTTTTGTTGATTTTTGTTATAGTCTCAACCCTGGGGTTCTTCATTTCTTCTTTTTCTAATTGTTTTAGGTGTAAATGTACATTATTTATTTAATTTTCCTCTTGTTTCTTGAGGTAAGCTTGTATTGCTATGAACCTTCTCCTTAGCATTGCTTTTACTGAATCCCATAGGTTTTGGGTTGATTTTCATTCATTTCAGTGAATATTTTGATTTCTTTTTTTATTTCTTCTGTGATTATTAGTTATTGAGAAACGTGTTGTTTAGTTTCCATATGTTTGTATTTTTAATAGTTTTTTTTTCCCCTGTAGTTGACATCTAATCTTACCACGTTGTGATCAGAAAAGAGGCTTGAAATGATTTCAATTTTTTTGAATTTATCAAGGCTAGATTTATGGCCCAGGGTGTGATCTATCCTGGAAAATATTCCCTGTGCTTTTGAGAAAAAGGTGAAAATCATTGTTTTGTGGTCAAATATCCTATAGATATCAATTGGGTATAACTGGTCCATTGCATCATTTAAAGTTTGTGTTTGCTTATTAATTTTCTGTTTAGTTGATCTATCCATAGGTGTCAGTGGGGTATTAATGTCGCCCACTATTATTGTCTTACAGTTAATTTCGCCTTTCACACTTGGTAGCATTTGCCTTACATATTGCAGTGCTCCTATGTTGGGTGCATATATATTGATAATTGTTATATCTTCTTCTTGGATTGTTCTTTTGATCATTATGTAGTGTCCTTCTTTGTCTCTTTTAATGGCTTTTATTTCAAAGTCTATTTTATCTGATATGAGCATTGCTACTCCTGATTTCTTTTGGTCTCCATTTGCGTGAAATATCTTTGTCCAGCCCTTCACTTTCAGTCTGTATGTGTCCCTTGTTTTGAGGTGGGTTTCTTGTAGACAGCATATATAGGGGTCTTGTTTTTGTGTCCATTCAGCCAGTCTTTTTTTTGGGGGGGGGGAGTGGGGGGTGCTAGGGCATTCAACCCATTTGCATTTAAGGTAATTATTGATAAATATGATCCCTTTGCCATTTACCTTGTTGTTTTGGGTTGGAGTTTATACACCTTTTCTGTGTTTCCTGTCTAGAGACGATCCTTTAGCATTTGTTGAAGTTCTGGTTTGCTGCTGCTGAATTCTCTCAGCTTTGGCTTGTCTGTAAAGCTCCTTCATATTTGAATGAAATCCTTGCTGGGTATAGTAATCTGGGTTGTAGGTTTTTCTCTTTCATCACTTTAAGTATGCTCTTCCATTCCCTTCTGGACTGAAGAGTTTCTTTTGAAAGATAAGTTGTTATCTTTATGGGTGTCCTCTTGTGTGTTATTTGTTGCTTTTCCCTTGCTGCTTTTAATATTTGCTATTTGTGTTTGATCTTCACTAATTTGATTACTATGTGTCTTGGGGGTTTTCACCTTGGGTTTATCCTGTTTGGGACCCTCTAGGTTTCTTGGACTTGGATGGCTCTTTCCATTCCCATTTTAGGGAAGTTTTCTACTATTATCTCCTCAAGTATTTTCTCATGGCCTTTCTTTTATCTTCTTCTTGTGGGACTCCTATGATTCGAATCTTGAGGCTTTTAACTTTGTCCCAGAAGTCTCTGAGGTTGTCCTCATTTCTTTTAACTCCTTTTTTTTTTTTCTTTTTTCCTCTCTGCTTCATTTATTTTCACCATTATATCTTCCACCTAACTTATCATCTCTTCTTCCTCAGTTATTCTACTGTTGGTTCCCTCCAGAGTGCTTTTGATCTCAGTTATTGCATTCTTCATTACTGATTGACTCTTTTTTATTTCTTCTAGGTCCTTCTTAAACATTTCTTACATCTTCTCAATCCTTGTCTCTAGTCTATTTATCTGTGCCTCCATTTTGTTTTTAAGATTTTGGATCATCTTTATTATCATTGTTCTGACTATTTTTCAGGTAGACTCCCTATCTCATCCTCTTTCATTTGGTTTGGTGGGCATTTATCCTGTTCCTTTCCCTGATGAATATTTCTCTGCCTTTTCATTTTGTTTAGATTGCTGTGTTTGGGGTGACCCTTCTGTATGCTGGAAGTTTGTGCTTCCTCTTTATTGTGGAAGTTTCTCCCTGTGGATGGGGTTGGACGAGTAGCTTGTCAAGTTTTCCTGGTTAGGGAAGCTTCTGTCGGTATTCTGGTGTGTGGAGCTGGATCTCATCTCTCTGGAGTGCAAGCAAGTGTCCAGTAGTGAGTTTTGAGATGTCTATGGGTTTGGTGTGACTTCGGGCAGCCTGTATTTGAATGTTTAGGACTATGTTGCTGCATTGCTGGAGAATTAGCTTGATATGTCTTGCTCCAGAACTTGTTGGCTCTTGGATGGAGCTTGGTTTCAATGTAGGTACAGAGGCTTTTGGATGAGCTCTTGTTGATTAATGTTCCCTGGAGTTAGGAGTTCTCTGGTGTTCTCAAGTTTTGGATCTAAGCCTCCCGACTCTGGCTTTCAGGTTTATTCTTACAGTACTCTCAAGACTTCTCAATCCTTACAGTACTGATGATAAATCATCTAGGTTAAAGGTGAAAAGATTCTCCATAGTGAGGAACACCCAAAGAGGTTCACAAAGTTACATGGAGAAGAAAAGCGGGAGAAGGGAGATAAAGGTGACCAGGAGGAGAAGAGGGGAAATCAAAAGGGGATAGAGCAATCTAGCCAGTATTCAATTCCCTATGTGCTCTGCACAGTCTGGAACACCCAGAGAGGTTCATGGAGTTACATAGAGAAGAGAAGAGGGAGAAAGGAGATAGACATGGCCACGTGGAAAAGAAGAACAGTTAAAAGTGGAGAGACCAATCTATCCAGTAGTCACTTCCCTAAGCGTTCTCCACAGCCCAGAACACCCAGAGAGATTTACAGAGTTCAGTAGAGAAGAAAAGAGGTAGGGAGGAGATAGAGGTGACCTGGGGGATAAAAGGGAGAGTCAAAAGAGGAGAGAGCAATCAAGCCAGTAATCACGCCCCTAAGTAAAAATGGGTACTGAAAACTAGATTCTTAAAGGTACAAAACTGATAACAAATACCAAAAAGCAAAGATTAAAAATCTAGAGTAGAGGTCAAAGTCTCAAAAATATAATATTAAAAATACACAACTAATTCAATCACAAAAGTTATAAAAATATATATGCGAAATTTACTTTAAAATAGGGTCTTATTCTGTAAGGTAATAGTAGGTTATAAAAATGAAAATTAAAGCGGTAATAAAGAACTTAAAAATTAAAAAAATGATAATAGTAAAAATACATCTAGGAATTTCTCTGGAGCTGTTGAGCACAGAGTGGGGTCAGTTCGGTTTCAGATAGTTCCTTGTTCTAGCTTATACTTCTTCTCGAGGTCTATAGGCCCCTTCCAATGTTTAGTCAATGCTAACTACAGGGTTTTAATCTGTTGCACCTGTCACTTCCAGAGCAGCTCCCTCTTCTTTGCTTATTTTGGCTTCCTCTATTTGCAAGATTCTTCAGTGTTTAATTTCCTCCCTGACACAAGGGAGTGAAGCTGGTCACTTATTTAGGCTCATTTGTCCAATTGTACTATTTGGATGGAGGGACACTGGAAACAAATATCACTGGCATGTGTGGGGAGTACTCACAGTATACAGACCACACTGGGTTTGCCCCAGCTCACTGCATGTGTGCTTTCCCGGTCTGCTCAGGCTCCAGGTTCCCCTGAAGGGGAACTGTCCAAAGCGGGCCCTGGGTTGCATGCACTTCCCCCGTCTTAGCTGCTCAGGTTCAGTTTCTCGGTACTTCACAAAGGCACAGACTTGGTTGGGCCTGTGTTTTGTGCCCTTCCTAGGTCCGAGGAGCTCAGGCCACCAGGTGCTTGGTGAGCACACTGTCCCAGGTGTACAGTGTGTTTCAATCACCTCCCTGTTCCCAGCCACTCGGTTTCCTGTCTGGTATATTTTTAAATGGTATTATATTCTTGCTTTCTCTTTCTGATACCATTTTATTAGTGCAGAGAAAAGAAATAGATATTGATCTTGCATTGTGAAATTTACTAAATTCATTTATCAGTTTTAACACTTTCTCTGTGGATACTTTAGAGTTTTCTTAACCTAGCAGCATATCATCTGCAAATAGTGACTCTTGTACTTTCCTCTAGTTTTTTTACTAATTACCTGTTTTCATATTTTTCCTTACCAGTTTAGATGCCTTTTATTCCCTTCTCTTGGCTGACAGCTGGGTCTAGGACCTTCAAGACTGTTGAATAAAGTGGAGAAAGTGACATATTTGACTTGTGCATGATTTTAGAGGAAAAAATTTCAGGTTTTCATAGCTGAATATGATAACTGTGGATTTGTAATAAATGGGCCTTGTTACATTAATCTATATTCCCTTTCTTCCAGTCTTGAGAAGAATTTTTATTGTGAATGGATGCTGAGTTTTGTCAAATGCTTTTTCTGCATCTTTTGAGATAATCATGTGATTTGTGTAGTCCATTTTGTTAATGTGGTCATATTATATTGATAGATTTTCAAGTGTTGAATAATTCTTGAATCTCTGGAATAAATCCCACTTGATCATGGTTGTTGATCCTTCTTATGTATTGTTGGGTTCCGTTTGCTAATATTTTGTTGAGGATTTTTACATCTATTTTCATTAAATATATTGGACTATAATGTTCAATTTTTATAGTATCACTGTCTGATTTTTACATGATATGGTGGCCTTATAGGTTGAATATGAGTATATTCTGCCCACTGGGGAATGGAATGACAAACAACTTCAGCATTCTTGCCATGAGAACACCATGAACAATATAAAAATGCAAAAATATATGACACTGAGCGATGAACCCACCCAGATTGGTAGGTGTCAAATATGCTACTAGAGAAGAGCAGAGGAATAGCTACAGAAGGAATGAAAAGGCTGAGCCAAAGCAGAAATGACATCCAGTACTGGATGTGTCTGGTGGTGAAAGTAAAGTCTGATGCTGTAGAAACACTATTGCATATGAACCTGTAATGTTAGGTCTGTGATTCAAGGTAAATTGGAAGTGGGCAAACAGGAGATGGTAAGAGTGAACTTCACTATTTTAGAAATCAGTGGACTAAAATGGATGGGAAAGGGCAAATTTAATTTAGAGGACCATTATTTCTACTACTGTGGGCAAAAATACTTAGAAGAAATGGAGTAGCCCTTATAATCAACAAAAGAGTCTGAAATGCAGTACTTGGGTTCAATCTCAAAAACAACAGAATGATCTTGGTTCATTTCCAAGGTAAACCAATCAATATCACAATGATGGTTGTGGTGGTTTAGTCACTAAGTCATGTCTGCCTCTTGCGACCACATGAACTGTAGCCTGTCAGGCTCTTCTGCCCAAGAGATTCTCCAGGCAAGAATATTGGAGTGGGTCGTCATTTCCTTCTCTAGGGGATCTTCCCAACCCAGGAATCAAACCTGGGTTTCCTGTATTGCAGGCAGATTCTTTACTGACTGAGCTATGAGGGAAGCCCCCAATACCACAGTAATCCAAGTCTATGACTAAACACCAATACCGAAGAAGATGAAGTTGAATAGTTTTCTTAAGACCTACAAGACCTCCTAAGGTTAACAACAAAAATAGAGGTTCTTTTCATCATAAGGGATTGGAATGCAAAAGTAGGAAATCAAGGGGTACCTGAAGTAACAGGCAAGTTTGGCCTTGGGATACAAAATGAAGCAGGGCAAAGGTGGAAAGAGTTTGGCCAAGAGAATTCACTGGTCATAGGAAATGCTCTCTTCCAGCAACACAAGAGATAACTTTACACATGAACATCACCAGATGGTCAGTTCAAAATCAGATTGGTTGTACTTTTGCAGCAGAAGACTGAGAAGCTCTACAGTCAGCAAAAACAAGACCAGGAGCTGACTGTGGCTCAGATCACAAGCTCCTTCTTTAGGTATGGGAAATTTTTAACTGTAATTTTTTCAAATATGTTATAAATGCCTTTCTCTCTGTCTTGTCCTTCTGAGGAACCAGAATGTTGGTACACTCATTGTTATTCAAAGATTTCTTATGCCGTACTCCCTTTATTTATTTATTTTTTCTTTCTGCTGCTCCCTTTGGATGATTCCCATTATTTTATCTTCCAGATCATTTATGTATTCTTGTATATAAGCTAGACTGCTGTTAATTTCTTCTAGTGTGGTTTTCATGTTAGTTATTGTATTTTTCATTTCTGATGGGTTATTTTTTATTTCCTAGTTTCTTATTAAACTTCCTACTGATATTTAAATTATTTCCCATAATTCAGTTAGCATACTTATAATTAGTGCCTTGGATTATTTACCTGGTAAATTATTTATTTCTATTTCATTATTTGATTTTTCAGGTTTTTTGTTAATGTTGTTTTTCAGTTGAAACCACTTCATCCATCATTTCACCTTGCTTAACTTTCTATGTCTCTATGAAGTTAGGTAAAATATTTGCTTGATGAGGTCTTAAAGGGTGTCCTTATGTGGGAACATCCTGATACTCTCTGCTTGTGCCCAGTAGCTTTATTGGGAGAGTTGGATATGATATGAACGTGAGTCACGTTTTTTCCCCAGGATGTTCTGGTAGCTCTTGCCTTGATAGAAGGTGAAGCTGGGACTTCCCCTCTATTTAGTGGCTGTAATTGCACTACTAGATTTAGGGGAAAGTTTCAAGTTGCTGGATCAGGAGCCCTGAGGTTCAGGCCTGAACTTACTCTGTTCCCCTCAAGTATATGCTCTCTCTCTTCCCAGTCCTAGCCCTCTTGAGTCTGAGGGAACCAGTGCTGGAGCAATAGGGGCTCATGTGGTATCTCATGTTGCATGGCCAGTAACAGTCAAGCTGTAGACAAGTCAGGACTATTTTTGATGCACTGCCTTGGTAAGCACCTACAGTGGCTTCCCTGCAAAACTAGATGCCTTTTTTTGGCCTGAGCCCCCTTTGTCCTTCACAACCAATCTTTCCCATTGGCCTCTGCTGCCTCTGCTCTTGTGTGGAACAGTGCTGCAGAGTAGTCAGGGTCTGTGTGTGCTGTCAGTATCTGTTAGGGCTTGAGCTGTGTAAGTTCCGCCACAGAGGTTGGACTGCTTCTGATATATTCCCTTTGTAAGTGTCAATAATGGCTGCTGTCATCCTTCTGATACAGTACTTTTGGTCTTAATCACTTCTTTGTCCACAACCGAGCTCTTCTCTTGGTCACATAGCTCTTGCTCCAGTGTGGATCTGCAAAATGAAGATGCAGAGCTAGCGCTCTCTCTTGCCTCAAGCTAGGGCATGTGCCAGTGCAGTTACAGGAAACCAGTCAGCCACTTGTGCAGCTTTAATCTACCCTCTGCCCTCCTTCAGCAACAAGTTTATGTGTGTATGTTCCTCACAAGCAGAGTTCAAGCTTCCCACAGCCCTCCCATTGCTCCCACCAGGACCAGTCCTCCAAGTGACCAAGGAGACTCATCTTTCCTATGTCAGATCCCAGGACTCACTTGCCCAATATGTGACTTGAACTGCTCACTCCCCAGGGAGCATATCCACTTGCTTAATCTCCCTCTCCCTCTGCATCCCCTCCCTGGGGCACAGGTTCCAATCTGGTCCTCATTTCTCTTCCCTTCTTATCTTATGTGTGTATCTTTCTTGCAACCTTGCTTGTACAGGAGTCCTTCTCTTGGTTTCCAGTTTTCAGTGAGAATTCTTCCACATGGAGATGTATTTGTGATGTGTTTGTGGAGAGAGGTGAGTTCCACATCCTCTTACTGGACCATTTTGATCTACTCACTGAATGCTAGTGGAGAATATATGCATACATATGCAAACACACATATACTTACATTTCTTGTTCACAAATATGGACATGAAATTTATGAGACCTGAACAGGCACAACATATAATGGTGAAGAACTTAATTTTTAAATAACTTATTAAAAAAATGAAAAAGCTTGTAAACAAAAACATATACTGCAAAATTCAACTTTCCAAATCCTGAATTTAGGATTTGACTGTCTTTGCTTTTAAGTTAAACTCTAACTCTACTATGAGGAATGCATTAAAAAAAAAAAAAAGGAATTCATAGGCCATTTTTACCTACTTTGACTCATGTCAACCTTACAAAAGCATACATAGCACACTGGATATGTAAAATTCCAATCTTCTTTGCTAAATTATAGTTATCAAACAATACATTCTGTGGCAAGAGTAAACACAAAGCAGAGGGAAAATGCAATTTTTGGCTTTGTTTTGGTAAATATTGTAATGTTACAAATTGGCAGCCAGATTATTCACTATCATATTGGCATACAGATTGCATTGCACTTAAAATTTGTTTAAATTAATGAACAAAGTCTGAGAAAAATGAAGGAAATTAAAAAGAGTTTGATCTGTGATATATAAGATCTATTCCAACTCTTAAAATTATTTAAACAAGTACTATGGGAAGCCATTGCCTTTATAAGGCTTTTAAGATATTTATTTTTCCCTGTGATTGAATTTTTCAAAGTACTAAGCTATCATGGATAAATATGTTTTTACCAGCTTTATGACTCCCTAGACATTATATTCTCTAAAAGCATTGGATCTGCTTGGACATAAACTGTATTACAAAAAGGCCGTGTCATTTGAACAAGGTGTATAGCTTTGAAAGTGTATATACAATACACCTATAGGAATGCCAGTATCACTAGTGTAATGCAGTTTTAAGGCCTGTCTTTTATTATAGTAGACCTGAGTAATTTGCTCCCATTTTATGTCTCAATTTTATTAGGGTATTTTACATCTGTGTAATACTCCTACTACTGCCTGTCTATACTTTTTGGCTTCAGTGGATGGCATGGGATATACTATTTAAGAAGACTAAGCAGGGAAAGACAAGATTTATCTTTATAAGATTTTTTTTAAATTTTATTTTATTTTTAAACTTTATGTAATTGTATTAGTTTTGCCAAACATCAAAATGAATCCATCACAGGTATACATGTGCTCCCCCTCCTGAACCCTCCTCCCTCCTCCCTCCCCATACCATCCCTCCGGGTCATTAGAAAAGTAAATAATAAATATTACCTGGGAGCTGAAAATTTGGCCTCTATTACTTTAAATGTTTGGGAGGGTTGACAAAGTTTAAAAAGCTATGAAATATTTTTAATAAAATTTTGCTAACCATAGAGCCCACTTTCTCAGTAAGTGGGAAAAATAATACATAAGTGTCCAGATAGCTCAGAGGACGTTGCAAGCAATAATTATATTGATGCATTAATGTCCAGGCTAGAATAGCATATTGTGTAGCCCTTACTCTCTGAAAGTTTTTTTTTTTTAATCAGATTTTCTTAGAGACAATGTTAAATTAAATTAGATATTTACTTGGGTTATTAGAACATTCTCCCAAGAAACTGTGATGTAGATTGTGCTTGAAAATACAGGCTAACTTGGCACATTTCATTATCTGTTAACATAGGTGTTTTAACTGAAGGTAGGATGGATTGCACTGTTAGCAACTAAGAGTAGGAAGTAATTTCCAACATTATATAAAAATACGGTTTTTTTTTTTTGTTTTGTTTTGTTTTTAAACGCTGGAAAAATGCCAAATGGGAGCTGAATGATGGCTGGGAGGTGTCAGTCAGTATAGAAGGAGTGAGAAAAGTGATTTTCCATACTGATCCATTCAGATTGGGAAAATGACAGTCTGGGGAAACTAGATAAACACATCTGACCAGGGGATAAAATCATGCTCCTTAAAGTAAACCAAAGGAAAATGAAGACAGGTACACGTCATATGCAGAAATGGTTGATATACGGTACTAAAATGAATAGGAATCTAATGCTATAATGTTGCTTCTTAAAACACTTTATCCAAATAAATGAATCAAAAACATAGAATTGGAATCTAGTACAAAAGTTTGGGTGATATATTCAAGTCTGACTGCTGTTGTTGTTTGGTTGCTAGGTCTTGTCTGACTCTTTGTAACCTCATGGTTGTCAGTATGCTAGGCTCCACTGCCCTCCACTGTCTCCAGGAGTTTGCTCAAATTCATGTTCATTGAGTCAGTGATGCTATCTAGCCATCTTATCCTCTACCACTCCCTTCTCCTTTTGCCTTCATTCTTTCCCAGCATTAGGGTCATTTCCAGTGAGTTGACTTGGCACCATGTGGCCAAAGTATGGGAACTTCAGCATTAGCCTTTGCAATGAATATTCAGGACTGATTTTCTTTCTGATTGACTGGTTTCATCTTCTTGCAGTCCGCGGGACTCTCAAGAGTCTTCTCCAACACCATGATTTGAAAGCATCAACTCCTCAGTGCTCAACCTTTTTTACAGTCCAACACACACATCCATACCACACATTTGTCTATACAGACCTTTGTTGTCAAAGAGATGTCTCTGCTTTTGAATATACTGTGTAGGTTTGTCATAACTTTCCTTCCAAGGTCCAAATGTCTTTTAATTTCATAGCTGCTGTTACCATCTGCCATGATTTTGACCCAAGAAAAGAAAATCTGTCACATCTTCCACTTTCCCCTTCTATTTGCCATGAGGTGATGGGATCAGATGCCATGATCTTAATTTTTTGAATGTTGAATTTCAAGCCAGCTTTTTCACTCTCCTCTTTCACCCACATCATGAGGCTCTTTACTTCCTCTTCACTTTGTGCCATTAGAGTAGTATCATCTGCATATCTGAAATGGTTGCTATTTCACCCAGCTATCTTGATTACAGCTTGTTATTATTCCAGGCTGGCATTTTGCATGATGCACTCTGCATATAACTTAAATAAATAGGATGACAATAAATACATTGTCATATTCCTTTCCCAATTTGGAACCAGTCAGTTGTTCCATGTCTGGTTCTAACTGTTGATTTTTCACTCACATACAGGTTTCTCAGGAGACAGGGAAGGTTGTCTGGTACTCCCATCTCTTTGAGAATTTAGCACAATTTGTTGTGACCCACATAGTCAAAGGCTTTACCATAGCCAATGAGGCAGAAGTATATGTTTTTTCTGGAATTCCCTTGGTTTCTCTATGATCTAGCTAATGTTGACAATTTGATCTCTGGTTCCTCTGTCTCTTCAAAACCCAGGCTGCACATCTGCAAATTCTCAATTCATACTGGTGAAGCCTAGCTTGAAGAATTTTGAGCATAACTTTGCTAGTGTGTGAAATGAGCCCAATTATATGGTAGTCTGACCATTCTTTGGCATTGTCCTTCTTTAGGATTGGAATGAAAAGTGACCTTTTCTAGTCCTCTGTCATTGCTGAGTTTTTCAAATTTGCTGACATATTGAATGCAGCATCATCTTTTAGGATTTGAAATAACTCAGCTTGAATTCCATCACCTCCACTAGCTTTGTTCATAATAATGCTTCCTAAGGCCCACTTCACTTTACACTCCAGGATGTCCAGCTCTAGGTGAGTGACCACACCATCGTGGTTATCCAGGCCATTGAGATCTTTTTTTTTTTTTTTTTGTATAGTTATTCTGTGTATTTTTGCCACCTGTTCTTAATCTCTTCTGCTTCTGTTAGATCTTTACTGTTTCTGTCATTTATCATGCCCATCTTTGTATGAAATACTCCATTGATATCTGCAATTTTCTTGAAGAGATCTCTAGTCTTACCCATTTTATTGTTTTCCTCTACTTCTTTGCATTGTTCATTTAAGAAAGCCTTCTTATCTTTCTTAGCCATGCTCTGGAACTCTGAATTCATTTGGGTATATTTTTCCCTTTCTCCCTTGCCTTTTACTTCTCTTCTTTATTCAGCTATTTGTAAAGCCTCCTCAGACAACCACTTTGCCTTCTTGCATTTCTTCTTCTTTGGGATGGTTTTGATTACTGCCTCTTGTACAATGCTATGAACCACCATCCATTGTTTTTCAGGCACTCTATCTACCAGATCTAATCCCTTGAATTTATTTGTCACCTCTACTGTGTAATTATTAAGGATTTTGTTTAGGTCACACCTGAATTGACTAATGTTTTTCCATACTTTCTTCAATATAAGTCTGAATTTTGCTATACAGAGCTGATGATCTGAGCTACAGTCAGATCAAAGTCTTTTTTTTTTTTTTTCTGACTATATAGAGCTTCTCCATCTTTGACTGCAAGGAATGTAATTAATTTGCTTTCAGTCCTGACCATCTGGTGATGTCAAATTTTAGAGCTGTCTTTTTGATTATTGCAAAAGTGTTTACTATAACCAGTGTGTCCTCTGACAATATTCTGTTAGCTTTTGCCCTGCTTCATTTTACATTTACAAGATAATAATTAAATATATACTATATTGGTTCTTAATTTTGGTTTTATTTTCATTTGTTCTCACTACATGATTCCTCTGGATGAATTCATAATATTTATACATTCATAGATACAGAAAAGTTTAGAGAATTATACTTAATATTAACTACTGTTTTTTGTTGGGCTTTGTACAAAGTAAACCTTAAAAATGTATTTTTTCCTCAGAGGAAATATCATTGATTATGCATATGTATAAATTTGGGATCAGATAAGTAAAGAAAATGGAGAAAATCAGAGGAACCCAAGCTGTCACTGGATGTTGAGAGCTAAGAAGTTACCTGGGTAGCTCTGATCACTTTGTGTAGTATTAAAGTAATTCAGATCATGCAAACAATTCTTTTATGTCATGTGCTTTTAATAGGAGATATATATATATATATATATATATATATATCCTGCAAGGAGATCCAACCCGTCCATCCTAAAAGAAACCAGTCCTGAATATTCATTGGGAGGATTGATGCTGAAGCTGAAACTCCAACACTTTGGCCCCCTGATGCTAAGAAGTGACTCATTTGAAAAGACCCTGATGCTGGGAAAGATTGAAGGCGAGAGGAGAAGGGGATGACAGAGGATGAGATGGTTGGATGGCATCACCAACTCAATGGACATGAGTTTGAGTAAACTCTGGGAGTTGGTGATGAATAGGGAGGCCTGGTGTGTTGCAGTTCATGAGGTTGCAGAGAGTCAGACAGGATTGAGCGACTGAACTGGATGACTGACTGATACACACACACACACACACACACACACACACACACACACGCATATGTGCTCAGTTGTCTCCTACTCTTTGTGACCCCATGGACTATAGCCAGGAAGATCCTCTTGAGAAGGGAATGGCCATCCACTCCAATATTCTTGCCTGGAGAATTCCATGGACAGAAGAGCTTGGCGGGCTGCAGTCCATGGGGTCACAAATAGTTGGACATGACTGAGGGACTAACACTTTCACTTTTTCACCTCATATGCTATGTACAGTGCTATGTGATTCCATGTTTGTTTTTCCACTTAAACCTTCCACAAACACTTCTCAGGTAATTCTTCCTATTCTACAATTAAGGCCATTGAAGTTAAGAGATATAACATTCCAAGACACAGATTCAGGCAACTTTGTTGTGTTTTAAGTAGAACAGAAGAAGCATACATTTCAGGAAAGAAAGGAATTAAAATAAGAAAGTGGGGTATCTGGTGATTAACCTTTGAATAACTATTGAAGTTATCGTGAATGATACATTTGTGAACATTTTGTAATTGAGACTTCTAATACAATTATTAAAGGAAATCACTGCAATACTTTGCAATTTGCAAATATGTGAACTCATTTTAATTGGCACCACAATACCAGGCACAACTGAGTACTCAATAAATGCTTCTGATAAAAGTCACAACGTTAGATGTGAATATTGAAATAGAAGTGAGTAAAACAAACAAGCCATACAACCTAACTCAAAACATAGTTGAGGAAGAGATAATGTGAAACATGAAAGACAATAGGATATTAACTTGTTTTATTGATAATGTTTAGCCCTCCTTGCTTCCTTGGCTATATCTTATGAATTATTTTATTATTATTTTTTATCATCTATTTACATCATTTTCTAAAAGAATTTGTTCAGCAGATAGTATAAGCTATCATGGCAATAGACACCATCTAAAAATAGGATTGTGCATTTGGTGAAGATTGTTGATCTGAGCATTATTAATGGATACTTACTTCTTTGATAAAACTTCAGAGATTTCCAAAGGAGAAGCAACAGTTTTGATGGTCTTAACGCCAACATTACACAGAAAATTTTTTAAAATGTAAAAATTGCTGTGTTTTTCTCTAGTAATTAAAATTTATTTTAAAGAAAATTCAGTTTTGTAAAATAATTAAATGATTGGACCATAAACAAAGCTGAGCACTGAAGAATTGATGCTTTTGAACTGTGGAGTCAGAGAAGACTCTTGAGAATCCCTTGGGCAGCAAGGAGATCAAACCAATCAATCCTAAAGGAAATCAGTCCTGAATATTCATTGGAAGGACTCATTTTGAAGATGAAATGCCAATACTTTGCCTGATGCAAAGAACTGACTCATTGAAAAAGACTCTGATGCTGGGAAAGATTGAAAGCAGAAAGAGAAGGGGATGACAGAGGATGAGATGGTTGGATGGCATCACTAACTCAATGGACATGAGTTTGAGCAAGCTCTGGGAGTTGGTGATGGACAGGGAGGCCTGGCATGCTGCCGTCCATGGGATCACAAAGAGTCAGACAAGACTGAGCGACTGAACTGAAATGAACTGAATTGATTGGCATAATTTTGAACTGGCTAGATTTACAATAGTGTTTTGATTATGATTTCAAGACTCATCTATTAGAAAAAACTCTTAATTGTTTTCTATTATAAAAATATGATGCCTCAGTGCCTCAGATTTTTTTATTTACTAGCTAAAACAGAAAGATCAGTATATGTTCTCTTCAACGTATGTGCATACAATTTTCTATGTCTGAGAGAGACACAGAGAGAGGAATGGAGAGAAGAGAGAGTTAATTAATGAATAAAAGAATGTTTTCATGTTTATATCATTGGTACTGTGGTAACATCAAAAGTATAAATATTTCCAGGCCATAAATGGGTACAATTGCAGAGTTATTAGTGATTGTGTCAATATAAATGTCATACCTGTATAATTATCTACATATTCCTCATTACAGAATTTATACAAGGTGACAAATTATAATCCAACACATAGACTGTTCTTGCCAAAATGTCATTGTCATTCAAATGACAGTGTCATTCTAACTTTAACTCATCTTTAATTTTTCATCTTAATCCTAACAAAATATCCAACTTCTATCTTTCACAAATACAATGAAATAGTACTCAAATATTAATCCATATAACAGCTGATTTCCATACTGAATGGTTGCTTATGTTAAATTCATTCTTGGAAAAGTATTTTGCTTTTACCTGTATAGACTAACTTTTTTTAACTGTTGTTTCCTGATCCTTTGTTACAAATAGATTTCATTATACACTTTTTTTTAGTGCAGTATAAATTGGTCTTCAGAATCTCTAAGTCTGTAGAACAATCTAGTTTATGTGTCTCTAATTTTACACAATTTCTTGAGGCTATGAAAATACATGTTTAAAATTAGGTATCATTTTTAAATTTCTTAAAGTATAAGAAACAATATTAATCATCTTTAAATGTAGCAAAATTTACTTTTATATAGTTCAGTGGTTTCTCAAACTGTGATCTCCACACCAGGAACATAAAACATCAGCTGGGTACTTAGTAATTCCAGTTGCTAGGGCCTACCCTAAACTTACTGAATCAGAAAATTTGGGAGTTGGAAAAAATTTTTAAAGAACTTCAGGACGTTCCAATGCATGATAAAGTTTACCAACCACTGATGTTAAGGTACTGGATTAATAAGTTGTTCTCCTGTACCTTCCACTGATCTACTTAGATATGTTAACTAAGGGATTTAAAAAAAAAAAAAAAAAACAGTGATTTTAAAGTTAGCAGGACTGCCAGATCAGAGCAGTAAATTTTTCTTCCTGATTTGTGCCAGATTAAGAAGAGAATTTTCCTCCCTGGTGGATGGAAATGATTGCACATTTCCTGGCAGGGAAGCAAAATGAAAAATCTGCTTTATAGCATCTGCAGTCAGCTAGATGACTGAACCTCCAGTAAGTGTTTAAAAGCAGGGTTATATTAGAACCCTGAGGCTATTTTGCAGATTAAGCCAGGGCAATGAAACATTATCACCTGGAAGGAGCAACTGATTGATGGAAATATGTACTCTCTCCCCCATTTTTCCTAAACACATCTCTTTAAAGCATCAGCTTCCTTCCCACTTTACCTCTATGACCACACCTGCTTCCTGTTTGCCAGTTTCTAATGCAGACTCCTACATATTAGCTTTCCACTCATTTATTGTTCTCCCCTTTGCAGCCCTTTTTCACAGAGGTAACTGGGCTTGTTTTCTGAAGCAGAGACTTGAACATGCCTCTAGTGCTGTTTGATTGTATATTGAAAATTCTTGTCTCTCTTGCAGTTTTTAGATCAAATTCTATTCTTTGTATGAAATTTCTTTCTATTCCAAGTCCTCAGCTTTTTTTCTGTTTCTATGTTCTAGAAAATACAGATGGATTTTTTAAAAATCAGTCATTTTTGCTTTAATACAATAATACATCTCAAAGATAAAAGAAAAGTATGTATATACTATTACTCTTTTTAGTCCACAAAGGACTAGGATATGCAGACTGGTTCAATAAATATACAGTAGGCATGTTTTGATAACTATATCAACTATTTTTTGAAATTGCAAAATTTCAGTTTGTCATAACATCTATGAAAGTGAAGTCATTCAGTCGTGTCTGACTCTTTGCGACCCCATGCACTGTAGCCTACCAGGATCCGCCTTCCCTGGGATTTTCTAAGCAAGCGTACTGGAGTGGGTTGCCATTTCCTTCTCGAGGAGATCTTCCCGACCCAGGGATTGAACACGGATTCTCTCACTGTAGGCAGACACTTTACCATCTGATCCAAAAGGAAAGTCCATAACATCAGTTCAGTTCAGTCGCTCAGTCGTGTCCGACTCTTTGCGACCCCATGAATCGCAGCACGCCAGGGCTCTCTGTCCATCACCAACTCCCGGAGTTCACTCAAACTCTTCCATCGAGTCAGTGATGTCATCCAGCCATCTCATCTTCTGTCGTCCCCTTCTCTTTCTGCCCGAAATCCCTCCCAGCATCAGAGTCTTTTCCAATGAGTCAACTCTTCACATGAGGTGGCCAAAGTACTGGAGTTTCAGCTTTAACATCATTCCTTCCAAAGAACACATAGGGCTGATCTCCTTTAGAATGGACTGGTTGGATCTCCTTGCAGTCCTAGGGACTCTCAGGAGTCTTCTACAACACCACTGTTAAAAAGTATCAATTCTTCGGCGTTCAGCTTTCTTCATAGTCCAACTCTCACATCCATACATAAACACTGGAAAAACCATAGCTTTGACTAGACGGACCTATGTTGGCAAAGTAATGTCTCTGCTTTTTAATATGCTATCTAGGTTGGTCATAACTTTCCTTCCAAGGAGGAAGCATCTTTTAATATCATGGCTGCAATCACCATCTGCAGTGATTTTGGAGCCCCCGAAATAAAATCTGACACTGTTTCCACTGTTTCCCCATCTATTTCCCATGAAGTGATGGGACCGGATGCCATGATCTTCATTTTCTGAATGTTGAGCTTTAAGCCAACTTTTTCACTCTCCACTTTCACTTTCATCAAGAGGCTTTTTAGTACCTCTTCACTTTCTGCCATAAGGGTGGTGTCATCTGCATATCTGAGGTTATTGATATTTCTCCCGGCAATCTTGATTCCAGCTTGTGCTTCTTCCAGCCCAGCGTTTCTCATAATGTATGCTGCATACAAGTTAAATAAGCAGGATGACAATATGCAGCCTTGATGTACTCTTTTTCCTATTTGGAACCAGTCTGTTGTTCCATGTCCAGTTCTAACTGTTGCTTCCTGACCTGCATACAGATTTCTCAAGAGGCAGGTCAGGTGGTCTGGTATTCCCACCTCTTTGAGAATGTTCCACAGTTTATTGTGATCCACACAGTCAAAGGCTTTGGCATAGTCGATAAAGCAGGAATAGATTTTTTTTTTTTTTTCCCTAGAAATCTCTTGCTTTTTCGATGATCCAGCAGATGTTGGCAATTTTATCTCTGGTTCCTCTACCTTTTCTAAAACCAGCTTGAACATCCGGAAGTTCATGGTTCACATATTCCTGAAGCCTGGCTTGGAGAGTTTTGAGCATTACTTTACTAGCGTATTAGATGAGTGCAATTGTGCAATAGTTTGAGCATTCTTTGGCATTGCCTTTCTTTGGGATTGGAATGAAAATTGACCTTTTCCAGTCCTGTGGTCACTGCTGAGTTTTCCAAATTTGCTGGCATATTGAGTGCAGCACTTTCACAGCATCATCTTTCAGGATTTGAAATAGCTCACTTGGAACTGCATCACAACCACTAGCTTTGTTTGTGGTGATGCTTTCTAAGGCCCACTTGACTTCACATTCCAGGATATCTGGCTCTAGGTGAGTGATCACACCATTGTGATTTTCTGGGTCATGAAGATCTTTTTTGTACAATTCTTCTGTGTATTCTTGCCACCTCTTCTTAATCTCTTCTGCTTCTGTTAGGTCCATACCATTTCTGTCCTTTATCGAGCCCATCTTTGCATGAAATGTTCCCTTGGTATCTCTAATTTTCTTGAAAAGATCTCTAGTCTTTCACATTCTGTTGTTTTCCTCTATTTGTTTGCATTGATTGCTGAAGAAGGCTTTCTTATCTCTTCTTGCTATTCTTTGGAACTCTGCATTCAGATGCTTATATCTTTCTTTTTCTCCTGTGCTTTCACTTCTCTTCTTTTCACAGCTATTTGTAAGGCCCCCCCAGACATCCATTTTGCTTTTTTGCATTTCTTTTCCATGGGGGTGGTCTTGATCCCTGTCTCCTGTACAATGTCACGATCCTCAGTACATAGTTCATCAGGCACTCTGTCTATCAGATTTAGTCCCTTAAATCTATTTCTCACTTCCACTGTATAATCATAAGGGATTTGATTTAGTTCATACCCGAATGGTCTAGTGGTTTTCCCTACTTTCTTCAATTTAAGTTTGAATTTGACAATAAGGTGTTCATGATCTGAGTCACAGTCAGCTCCTGGTCTTGTTTTTGCTGACTGTATAGAGCTTCTCCATCTTTTGCTGCAAATAATATAATCAATATGATTTCAGTGATAACATCTGTAGACTATAATAATTATTTATTCTATTGGAAAGGCTAAGAGTTGACAAGAAACTCTACTTCAGTCCCCTATTTATTCCTTCCTTTCACCATATATTTGTACAAAAAAAAAAAAAAACTTTTAAAATTATGTATTCATGTACTATATTACCTTTTGAAATAGAAAAAAAAAAGGGAATAAATCTGATGATCTGAAGTTTTACCTCACGGTTTAAGATTATTGGTATGTATTCAAAATCATTGCAACTGTTGTAGATACCTGATAGTTAATTAAATACCAGATAGACAGCAATAGGAACATTAAAAACACTAAAAGGTACCCACTCTCATAGAGAGTATACTGTAATAAAATGAAATGTAGCCACTGCTACCTTATGCATGCTCAGTCATGTCCAACTCTTTGCGACCCCATAGATTGTAGCCCACTAGGTTCCTCTGTCCATGGAATTTTCCTGGCAAGAATACTGGAGTGCATTGCCATTTCCTCTTCCAGAGGATCTTCCTGATCCAGGGATCGAACCCATGTCTCCTACATTGGCAGGTGGACTCATTACAACTCTACTAGCTAGGAATCCTTGAAACATGTAACAAAAATAAAGAATAAATAAGTTATGTTGTATATTAAATGGTGATCAATTTTATAGGAAAAAATCATGTAAAGGGGATGGAAATGGGGTTCAGGCTGCAATGTTAAATCAGATGTTTTGCATAAGTTTCACTAATAAGGTGATATTTGAGCAAAGAACTGAAGTCAGGAACCTGAAATTAAATGTCTAAGAACTCTAAAACATACCATGTAAACTACTGTGTTAGTTCTAAATCACTGACTGTACTTTATTGTCTTATTAAGCATATTAAACTCTCTAGAAGTTTAGTACAGAAAGGGAGATCTAGTTAATTGTTCATTCATTGAGATTTTCCTATATAATTTTGAAACAGTTCTGGTTCTCAACCAGTATTGACATTTGGACCAGATAATTATTTGGTGGGGATGGAGGAGGGGGCTGGGCATCCCTGGCCTCTACCATTGGATGCAAGTAGCACACACCCCTACCTCCTCAGTTTTGACAGTCATAAATGTCTCCAGCTACTGCCAGCTCTCCTCTGGGCAGGAAAATTGCTCCCAGCTGAGAGCCACTGGTCTTGGCTTAGTAAGTTTTCTCAGACCTTTGATAACTGAGAAAGTAACATTGGCCTAATTTAGAGTGAAGCCAGAGTCATCCAACTCTGGCTTCCAAAAGAGGATTTATTTCAACATGTCATTTCATGAGGTGTTAGTGGATGCTTAGTTTGTCAAATACATTACTGTAGTCTCCTCTTCCACTCCTGGGAATTTTCAATAAACAATTTATTTAACAAGCATGTATATTGCCTTTACTTTGAATAACTTTACAAATATTACTTTATTAATATTTATAACAACCCTGTAATATAAATATTATTATTATCTTAACTTTACAGATGAGTAAATTGAAGCACAGAAAGATTAAGGAAATTTTCCTGGGGCTAGCAAATCACAGAGCAGTATTGCAAACATAGAAAGTCAAGTTCTAGCATCTTTTACTCTTTGTCACTATGGTCTCAGCTATCTGTTTTAACTTCTAACTATGTTAATATTTATAATTAGCATTTTAAAGGTTCTGATATGTTTTATTTTGATAGATTTAGTAAATAAAAATGAGAACAAAATGCTCAGTAAAATTTAATTTCAAATAAACAAATCATTATTTAGCATAAGGATGTTCCATAGAATGTTTTGGCATACTTATTAATATAGTAAACAAATAATTTGTTCTTTATTTGAAATTCAAATTTCACTGGGCACCCTGTAATTTATCTGACAGCTCTTGCTTTAAAGAAAACTGTTTAATACTGTCCAAAGAAATTTTTTTCAACACTAGTTTGAACAAGGAAACTTTTTCTTATCGCAACACTTAATATCCTAGAGAAGTTCCATGGGACTTTCCTCTAAGGGCAGTGGGAACACTTTTCAACTAGAGTCAATAGATTAGTTTGAGTACTTACTCCAGACCACAGTGATCTCTCATTCTTTGAACTCAGAGGGGCACTTAATCTATGCCACATGATTTCACACATAATTGTACACTTCTATAATTGTACACTTCTATAACTTGTTGACTTTTTTCCAAAATAATGTGTCAGCTTCTTAATTAAAGGGACTGAGTATCATACTTCCTCCAAATCCTTCACTAAATATAATATTTATTATCAGCATACTATTTTATCTGAAAGATGATTTATTTCTAATTAATAATTTATAAAGGGAGTCTGTTTTTCCAAATTGCTAATCTAAGCATCTAGAGCAATACAGGGCCATAGTTGGTTTAAAAGTATTTTGCCTCACTGTCTCAGGCTGGTGACCCTTCATTCCTTTGCTACTAACTTTCAGTTTTCATTTATCAGCATTTTTTTTTTGATTCCCTAAAGAAATGTAACAATTTGGGGATCAAGTTTTTCTTTTCAAATTTGATGATGGCAACACTTGAGTCATTGTTCAACTCAGACCATGAACACTTCCTCATATTCATGCAGGTCAGATCATTTCACAACAGTTGGTCATTTTGTTGTTGTTATTGTTCCTCATTTTGGAAGAGGGAAGCAGGTGTCTTGCTTGTGCCAAATGTAATACTAGTGACACCAACAAAACAGAATCCCCTGGGCTAGATCTATTTAGGGGAAAGCTCTGAAATAATGAAATTTAATTTATTTGTTAAAGAATGAAAACTGATGACCTGGTAGGTGGCTGCATTTTTCCACTGCTAAGTGATTCAGCTGTGTTCAATTTCTATTCCTGTACCACAATCCTCAAAGCCCAGAGGAAAGAAGAAACACTTAACCCCATGAAAAATGGAAAAACACTAGAGTCAAGCAGAAAGTCTCCAGCATCCTTGACTTTAATTTTTAGAACGATTTTTCCATCCTGAGTACTTACCATATGTTTATATGTTTTTCTATAAATAAACTTCTTGTCAACTTTTATATTTATTCATCTGGGCCCTAAAAGTAAGATATTAAAATTAACAGCTTGTTCTCTAAATGGATTTACAAGTGCTATTACAAAGTATGGCAGGTTTAACCAACATGTTCAATAAAAGTAGTCTCCAATTTGCTTCAATAAATTCAGGCATTGCTCATATCCTCAACTAGATAGCAGTTCTATCTTTATCTTTTTGTTTATGCCATTGCATCATATGTTTTGCTAAATATTTTAATACATGTATCTTGAACACTAGACTTTTAAATAAAATTTCTCCATCAAAACACTTTCTCCCTGGATTAAAAAGAGATTCTCTTATTTCACTAACAGTATATATTTCTAGTACTTGCCACATTTAATTTCATTGCCAATAAGGATTTTCCAATCCTACCTAATAAAATCCTACATAAAAGTACATCTATTCAAACTCTGAGGAAAATGTAAGTGCTACTCAGATCATTCATTTTTGTAGCCTGTGACTTAAATTAAAAAAAAAATGATGAATGGTTTGACAGTTTTCACTTATATACACCGAAATATAATACACTTCAACTAGTTTTTGGCTATTATGGACCTTAAAATGCAATATGACCTTGGTCAGGAAAAGCGTGTTTGGTTTGCACAGAAACTTAATCATGAGAAGTCATAAATAGAATCCTTCTTCTTTATTGCCCTTTTCTAGGACTAGGAAATATATTTCTTCTGGGACAGATAGAATATGAACAATGGGCCAAATAGAGTCCAGGGTTATCTCATCCATGTGAAAACGGCTGCTGAAAATCGATATGATCTCTGCTCTACTGTCATCTCAGTTCCCACCCTCTGTGTCCTATTTGTCTTTTAGTAGAAGCTTAGATCTGTGTGCTGTCTCTGTGTGTCTCTCTTGGGCCAGATTATCAAAATGAATCATTGCCTGCATACCTCTTATATTTCTATTTATTTTCCTGGTGTTGACTAGGTCTGATGAAATATGATTCTTTTGCATTTGATCCTCATTGCAGCAAGTAGCACCTAATTCAGCTGTGTCTGTCTCTTTAAAGAAGAGTAATACAGTTTTGAAACTTCAATCTACTGTACAGCAACATTACAAACCATAGTCCATGCAACCTGTCTTCTTAGTCAATAGTAATTTTCCTTTCAGACAATTTAATGGAATTTCATTAATCTCCAAATAGAAGATTTCTAGCAATTTTAATGTAGTTTTAATTTTGTTTTATGCATACTTAATTTACTGCTTTCCTTTTCAGATTTTTGTTAATAGAATACCCCTCTGATTCTGACCACTGAGGTTACATGTGTGTGTAGAGTAAGACATGACAAATAATCCATATTTTTAAGAACTCTGCCTTGATACAAAGTATTTATTCAGGAGAAACATTATGTTATATATGAATCATCAGGAAGTCAACATTCTAACTTTGTAGTGGTTCATTTTGCAAAAATAAATCTTCTATGAGGCTACATAAATTCATCTTGAAGATTTATAAACACCAATATAAATATGTTGAAACTCCCTAATTACTGTTAATATTGATAGATCATTGTGAAGTCATTCTATCTATCCACTTAATTCATTCATAGGCAGAAGACAAAATGCTAGCTAAATCAAGACTTCGATAAATAAAGCATAATATTGCTTCATTAGTTGTTGAGAAATGAGCCTTTTGAGACATTACAGCTGCTACATAAGACATTTTTTATAAATTAGATTTTTAATGAGATATTTCCAATGTTCAAACCTTGTAGTTGAAATTGTTCACAGAATCTGTGTTCATTCTCTCTGGAATACTTTGCCTCTTCTAAAGCTACTACTGACAAAGAAGGAAGAAAGAAAGGAGGGAGAGAAGGAAGGAAGAAAGAAAAGTTCTGTAAGAGGTTAGGGTTAATTTATAAGCAAATTCTATAAAACACATGCATCAAGCATTTAGGTTCAAGATATTATTTGTTAGTTTTACTAAAAACCATTTCCTGGGAATATGTTCCTTTTAAAATATTTTATTTATTTTAATTGGAAGATAATTATTTTAAAATATTGTGGTGGTTTTTGCCATACATTGACATGAACCAGCCACATATGTCCCCCCTATTCTGAACCTCTGTCTCACTTCCGTCCCCACCCCATCCCTCTGGATTGTCCCAGTGCAACGGCTTTGAGTGTGCTGTTTCACACATCGAAATTGGACTGGTCATGTATTTCACATCTGGTAATATACACATTTCAATATCATTCTCTCAAATCATCCCACCTTCGCCTTCTCCCACAGAGTCCAAAAGACTGTTCTTTACATCTGTGTCTCTTTTGCTGTCTCACATATAGGGTCATCATTACCATCTTTCTAAATTCCATATATATGTGTTAATATACTGTATTGATGTTTCTCTGACTTACTTCACTCTGTATAATAGGCTCCAGTTTCATCCACCTCATTAGAACTGACTCAAATGCATTCTTTTTTATAGCTGAGTCACATTCCATTGTGTATATGTACAACTTCCTTATCCATTCGCCTGCCAATGGACATCTAGGTTGCTTCCATGTCCTAGCTATTGTAAACAGTGCTGCGACGAACATTGGGGTACATGTGTCTCTTTCAATTCTGGTTTCCTTGGTATGTATGCCCAGCAGTGGGATTGCTGGCAGTTCTGTTTCCAGTTCTTTAAGGAATATCCACGCTGTTCTCCATAATGGCTGTACCGGCTTACATTCCCACCAACAGTGTAAGAGGCTTCCTTTTTCTACACATCCTCTCCAGCATTTATTTTTTGTAGCCTTTTTGATGGCAGCCATTCTGACCGGCATGAGATAGTGCCTCACTGTAGTTTTGATTTGCATTTCTCTGATAATTAGTGACAATGGGCATCTTTTCTCTATGTCTTCTTTGGAGAAATGTCTGTTTAGTTCTTCGGCCTACTTTTTGTTTGGGTCATTTATTTTTCTGGTATTAAGCTGCTTGTATATTTTTGAGATTAATGTTCTGTCAGTTATTTTATTCACTATTATTTTCTCCCATTCTGAAAACTGCCTTTTCACCTTGCTTATAGTTTCCTTCATTGTGCAAAAACTTTTAAGTTTAATTAGGTCCCATTTGTTTATTTTTGTTTTTATTTCCATTACTCTGAGAGATGGGTCACAGAGGATCTTGCTGTGATTTATGTCAGAGAGTGTTCTGCCTATGTTTTCCTCTAAGAGTTTTATAGTTTCTGGTCTTACATTTAGAGATCTAATCCATTTTGAGTTTATTTCTGTGTATGGTGTTACAAAATATTCTAGTTTCACTCTTTTACAAGTGGTTGACCAATTTTCCCAGCACCACTTGTTAAAAGAGTTTGTCTTTCCTCCATTGTACATTTTGTCCTCCTTTGTGTTTGATAAGGTGTTCATAGGTGCATGGATTTATCTCTGGGCTTTCTTTTTTGTTCCATTGATCTATATTTCTGTCTTTGCACCAGTGCTATAGAGATGTTCCTTATAGTTTGCTGTGCAAAAAGGAAATTCACAGTTTATTTTATCCATATTATTGAATTCTTTAAAACCAATATTCAAATGCCCTGTAACATTTTGGATTCAAATAATGTGAAACTTTATTCTCTAAAATAATTGTTTGTATTTTTATCTCTATAGGCTTTAGAAAATTAGAAATTGTATAGGTGATCTACATAAGAGTACTTTATTCAGAGATAATGCTATCCCATTAAGTAATCCCACAGAAGTTCCCACAATTGTATGCCACAGGTTTCCACACAGCAAACCATGATGACTGTGAAATCAATGGGATTCAAGACTCTGGACACTAAGTATATAGGCTGCTTGGGCAATTGAAAAATGAAGTCTATGACAAATCCATATTCCTATCCTTACAAGGACCAGAACCAATAGGTAGAGTTTTGTTTTCAAACCATGTGAAAATTCTAGATTTCTAGTCTAGATTCAAGTCTAGTTTTTTAAATATTTTTTAATAAGTCTCAATATATATAGGGTCACTGAAATTTTTTATGACCAGAGAGATGCATATTTTCAAATTTTGCATGTGCTGAGTTACTGAAATAAGGAAACTGTGGTGAATAGAATAATTTTGTTTGAGGTGCTGTGATTCAATTCACTGTACACTGCTATAGAAGCCATTTAACAATATCAGACTTTGATTACTTTCCATGATTACCTCTGTAGAAGTTTGCTTTTACATATGTCAAAAAATCTCCAATTCCTAATTGCAGAGAAAATTTTGCTATATGGTTCACACATCTCACACAAAAGATTTTCAACCAGAATTCAAGTAGATAGTCAATTAGTTAGCTTCTCAAAGTAACAGGAGACTCCTTTTGTAATTAGATGTATCTGTGCCAAACCTGAAATATTTTATTAGACAAAAATTCTATTTCTGTCTCTTCATATCAAGCTTTAAAGGAATCTCATTAAAGTCATGAGTGTGTAGAAGTTAATATACAAATAAAAGGAGAGAAAATATACATTTTGTGGCTTTACACCATAGGTTATTATTTTTTTCATAAGAAATAGTCTTCAAAGTAAGAGGTAACACTGGAAAACAGTCCAGATCCTAAACTAGTGAATGATTAAACACAAAGTAATATATCCATGAAATAGAAAACTTTTCAGCAATAAAAAGGAAAAAAAAATCCACTGATACATGCCACAACATAGGTAAACCTCAAAAAATATATGCTAAGCAAAAGACAGACAAAAAGACCATTTACTGTATGATTCTATTTATGTAAACACCTAGTAAAGGCAATCCTATAGAGACAAAAATTAAATTAGTAGTTTTAGGGACTTGAAGTGGGAAAGGAGATTAATATAAATGGGCATAAGGATTATTTTGTGGGTGAATGAGGTATTCTGAAATAGAGTTTTGGTAATGGATGTACAATGTAAAAATTAGTGATGCATACATTCAAAAGGTGAATTTTATTATATGTAAATTATATTCCAATAAATGTGTTAAAACATGGAGGTAGATGGATATAGACATAGGTATATATATACATTTAAAGAGAAACATATAAAGCAATTTATGTTTTACTAAGAAATGATTGGATTATTTAACTTATAGATAGTAATGAAGATATCTTAAATTTGTTTTTAAAAACTTTATGCCAGTTAGCAGTAAATGTTGCTTCATTTCACAGATTCTTTACTGAAACATTTATTTTTGAGAAGTTAGAGTCAGGTGCAAAATAGGTGTGGCTTCCAATTATGAGTTTTCCATCAGTTAGCTTTAGAAACAAAATCTTTATAGATGCTATTAGAGGTGAAGGAAACATAGTGAAGATTTTGAGCTATTAGTTTATGAACCTTCTGATATTAGTTTTGTTTTTTGCAGAAGAGGTACCTGTTCAAATTCCAATGATGAAGTCACCCTTGGACAAGATCCAACTGACTCCTGGGCAGGCACTGCCTCCTGGATTTCCTGGACCATTCATTTTTGCTGATAGTCTGTCCTCTGTGGAGACTCTGTTGACCAACATTCAGGTCAACAATATTTCTATAAACAAAATAAATGTAATACAAGACATTAGCACCTACATCAATTATTTCACATTTGAGAAATTAAAACAGATAAGATGAACCGTATGTCATTTCCTGTACTTTGACAGGGTTTACTGAAAGTGGCTTTGGATAATGCTCGCATTCAAGAGAAGCAGATTCAACAAGAAAAAAGGGAACTGCAAATGGAGCTCTATAGAGAGAGAGAAATTAGAGAAAACCTTGAAAGACAACTGGCAGTTGAGCTTCAAAGCAGAAGTAAGTTTAACAAACTCAGTGTAACTGAAAAAGTTAACATTGTGTTGGAAATATTTTCCGTAGTAATAGAAATATTCTCAGATATAGCCTGGAACTGCTGAAAAGGGCACAATCATGATAAAATCAAATCCCATACCCACCAGGTAGATGACCCACAAACTGGAGAACAATAATACCAAAGAAGTTCTCCCAATGTTGTGAAGATTCTGAACCCCATGTCAGGATTACCAGCCTGGGGGTCTACAAAGGGACTGATAATCCATAGGGAATCAAGCTTTGCAGGCCAGAGGGATTTGATTATAGGACTTCCACAGGACTGACATAAAAAGAGACTCTAGTCTTGGGGAGCACAAACAAAATCTTACACACACCAAGAACCAGAGGAAAGGAGCAGTGAGCCCACAGGTTGTTGTTCAGTCACTCTCATGTTCAACTCTTTACAACCCCATGAAATGCAGCGCACCAGGCTTCCCTGTCCCTTACCATCTCCTGGAATTTGCCAAAGTTCATGTCCATTGAATCAGTGATGCCATCCAACCATCTCATCCTTTGCCACCCTCTTCTCCTCCTGCCTTCAAACTTTCCCAGTATCAGGGTCTTTTCCAATGAGTCAACTCTTTCCCTCGGGTGGCCAAATTATTGGAGATTCAGCATCAGTCCTTCCAAAGAGTATTCAGGGTTGATTTCCTTTAAGATTGACTGGTTTGATCTCCTTGCTTTACAAAGGACTCTCAAAAGTCATCTACAGCACCACAGTTTGAAAACATCAATTCTTTGGCATTCTGCCTTCTTTATTGTCCAGCTCTCATATCCATACATGACTATTGGAAAGACCATAGACATGACTATATAGATCTTTGTTGGCAAAATGACACACTGTCTAGCTTTTTCATAGCTTTCCTACCAAGAAGCAATCGTCTTCTAATTTCATGTCTGCAGTCACCATCACCAGTGATTTTAGAGCCCAAGAAGAGGAAATTGTCACTGTTTCCACTTTTTCACCATCTATTTGCCATGAAATGATGGGACTGGATGCCGTGATCTTAATTTTTTTTTTTTTAATATTGAGTTTTAAGCCAGGTTTTTCACTCTTCTCCTTCACCCTCATCAGGAAGTCCTTTAGCTCCTCTTCACTTTCTGCCATTAGAATAATATCATCAGCATATTTGAGGTTTTTGATGTTTCTCCCAGCAATCTTGATTCCAGCTTGTAGCTCATCTAGCCCAGCATTTTGCATGATGTGCTCTGCATATAAGTTAAGCAAACAGGATGACAGTAAACAGCCTTGTCATATTCCTTTATCAATCCTGAACCAGTCATTTGTTTCATGCAGTGTTCTAAATTTTGCTTCTTGGCCTGCATACAGGTTTCTCAGGAGACAGGTAAGATGGTCTGGTGTTCCCATCTCTTTAAGAATTTTCTAGTTTGTTATCATCCACATAGTCAGAACCCACAGGAGATTGAACAAAATCTACCTGCTAGTGTTGAACGGTCTCCTGTGAAGGCGTGGGTTCACAGGGGCTCACCACACAGGTGGGGGCACTGGCAGCATCAGACCAGGAAAGTCCCCCTTGTTGTAAAACCCTTATGGAGTTCACCATTAACCCTAGATATAGAACTCATAGACCCCAAGGCTGACTCATCTCAGGCCAAACAATGAACAGTGAGGGAATGCAACTCCACCCATCAGCAAGTAACTGGTTTAAAGCTTTACTGAGCAAGGCTTTGCCCACCAGAGCAAGACCTAGTTTTTCCCATCATCAGCCTCTCCCAGCAGGAAGCTTGCACATGACTCTTAGCCTCATCCATCAGAGGGCAGACAGAAGAAGCAAAAAGAAGCACAGTTTCACAGTGGCTAAACAAACAAACAAACATACATATTATAGAATGTAATCATGATGAAAAAGCAGAAAATTATGTCCCAGGTGAAGTGACAAGAAAAAAAAAAAAAAAAAAAACAGAAAAACAACTAAAAGAAGTGGAGATAGGCAACCTTTCAGAAAAAAAGAATTTAGAGTAATGATAGTGAAGATGAGCCAAGATCTCAGGCAAACAATGCAGAAGATGCAAGAAATGTTCACCATAAATCTAGAAGAACTAAAAAGAAACAGAAATGAATAATACACCAGAAGGAATTAATAGAATAACTGAAGCAGAAGAACTGATAAATAACCTGGAAGAGAGAATGGTGGAAATCATTGCTGCAGAACAGAATATAGGAAAAAGAATGGAAAATGAAGATAGCCTAAGAGACCTCTGGGATACTATTAAATGCACCAACACTCATGTTATAGGGGTCCCAGAAGGAGAAGTGAAAGAGAGAAAGGACCTGAGAAAATATTTGAAGATATAATAGCTGAAAAAATTCTCTCACATGGGAAAGGAAATAATCAACCAAATAAAAGCATGGAGGAACACATTAAGACACATAGTAATCAAACTGACAAAAATTAAAGACAAGGTTAAAATATTAAAAGCAATAAGTGAAAAATGACAAATAGCATACAAGGAAACTCCCTTCAGGCTATCAGCTGATTTAACAACAGAAATTCTACAAGTCAGAAGGGAATGGCAGAACATACTTAAAGTGATAAAAGGGAAGAAACTGCAACCAAGAATACCCTACTCAGCAAGATTCTCACTCAGATTTGATGAAGAAATCAAAAGCTTTCCAGATAAGCAAAAGTTATGAGAATTCAGCACCACCAAACCAGCTTTACAACAAATGCTAAAGGAATTTCTCTAGGCAGAAAACACCAGAGAAGGAAAAGACCTACAGAAAAATAAATCCAAAACAATTAAGAAAATGGTAATAGGTTCATATAATTACCTAAGATAATTACCCTAAATGTAAATGGATAAATGCACCAACCAGAAGACATAGACTGGCTGGGTGGATGAAAACATGTGCATGTATGCACTTCCACTTGTTGACCCCCAAGATTGTATGTAATTATTTATATTGTTGTTAATCATGTTCCCATTATGGCTTGCAATTTTAATTATCTTTTATTTTTTGTCTAGCTATTGATTGTGAAAACTGATAAACATCTTTCACTATTGTAAAAAAAAAATCCTTATGTATGAAATGTTTACTCTTTGGCAAGAACAACACTAGATTCTGAAGGTAGAAGATAAATAACACTCAGTTCCTGTTCTTGAAAGATTTACATTTCAAAGGACTAGCACAACCAATCAGTTAATTTTAAGACAAAGTGGCAAGAGCAATGATGTATTTATATATGTTTATATAGAGAGAGGATAGTTAGTTCAAATTGGTGCTCTGGGGATTTAATGGTTGAGGAAGGTTTTCTGATGCTGCCACTTGAATCTGAGTCTTGAAGAATCAGTAAGCCAAGAAAGAAAGGGCATGAAAGTACCTGAGCAGTTTGTTCATTCTGCACCAATGAGCCTGACTACACAGTCCATAGACTTCTCCAGGCCAGAATACTGGAGTGGGTAGCCGTTCCCTTCCCCAGAAGATTTTCCCAGCCCAGGGATTGAATCCAAGTCTCCCACATTGCAGATGAGTTATTTACCAACTGAGCCACCAGGGAAGCCCAAGCATAGAGGCAAGAAGCCTCAAACATGGGGAACTATATACAGTTTTTTATTACTGTGGCTCTGACTTTTATAAAGTAAATGTTGAGAGACGATGCAGAAAGTTGAAGCTGAATTATGAAGGAGATTTTTAATTATGGAAAATATTACCTTGGATTTTGACCTGTAGATTATGGGAAGTATTAAAAGATAAACAGGGGAATGATCTGGTCTGATTTTAATTAGATAAAACACTCCAGTGTTGGGAATAGATTAGAAGGGGCCTTAGAGTGAGGTTAGAAACAAGGAAGCTATATAAAAGGAGATTGCTGTCATCTAGACAGTGGTGAAGAGGACTGAAATAGGGTAGCATATAGACACAAAGGGAAAGAATGAAGAAATACTGTTCAGAAATAGAAATACCTTTTCAACAATGGGTAGACATTTGATAATCTGCAGACATGGATAATGAGACTAGCTTGTATCAAAATCAAAGAAAATTCAAAATTTTACTTTAACCAATAATTTCCACCTCTTCCTATATTTCCCATAAATTACTATACAGCAGCAAGTGGTTACTGTGTTTTTAGCTTCTTTCCTTTCTTTGCTTAATCTTCTCTAGAATGATCACAAAGCAAACGTTAAGTAAGAGTTAAAGAGTATGAAGGAGAGGCAAAAAAGGGAGAGAAAATTTACAACCCACATAATACTTCCCTAAACAAGGAAGGATTACTCCATTTAAGTAAAATCCACTAACTTTATATTATTCCAAAATAACATTATATTCATAAATTTGTATCAAGAAGTTTAAATTTTATAGATATTTTCCTTAAGGCCTAGAAATTATAAGCTTAGTTCAAAATGGAAATTTAACCTTTGCATTTCAGAAGAATTAAACATTATCTTATCTTGCTGAAGTCATTAAATACTAGAAAACAAAGGCTAAATTATCTTTCTAAGGTTTGGAGAAATTAGTACATTTTTGATATTTGGTATGCGATATGTATTATTATGATTGCTGTTCATTCAGTAAGTCGTGTCTGACTCTTTGTAACTCCGTGGACTGCAGCATAGCAGGCTTCCTTGTCCTCCTCTATCTCCCACAGTTTGCTCAAATTCATGTACACTAAGTTGGTGATGCTATGTATTCATTTCATCCTGTGCCTCTCTCTTCTCCTTGTGCCTTCAATCTTTCCCACCATCAGGGTCATTTCCAATGTGTTGGCACTTCATACCAGGTGGCCAAATTATGGGAGCTTCATCTCCAGCATCAGTCCTTCCAATGAATGTTCAGTGTTGTTTTCCTTTAGGATTGACTGGTTTGCTCTCCTTTTAGTCCAAGAGACTCTCAAGAGTCTTCTCCAGCAGCACAATTTGAAAGCATCAATTCTTCTGCACTTAGCCTTTTTTGTGGTCCAACACACTCATCCGTATATGACTACTGGAAAAACCATAGCTTTGACTATACGGAAATTTATTGGCAAACTGATGTCTCTGCTTTTTAATATACTGTCTAGGTTTGTCACAGCTTCCATCCAAAAAAAAAGTGTCTCTTAATTTCATGACTGCAGTCATCCTCTGCAGTGATTTTGCTGCTGTTTCTGCTGCTAAGTCGCTTCAGTCATGTTCGACTCTGTGCGACCCCATAGACGGCAGTCCACCAGGCTCCCCCATCCCTGGGATTCTCCAGGCAAGAACACTGGAGTGGCTGCCATTTCCTTCTCCAATGCATGAAAGTGAAAAGTGAAAGTGAAGTCGCTCAGTCGTGTCCGACTCTTCACAACCCCATGGACTGCAACCCACCAGGCTCCTCCATCCATGGGATTTTCCAGGCAAGAGTGCTGGAGTGGGGTGCTATTGCCTTCTCCAGAAGTGATTTTACAGCCCCATAAAAAGAAAACCTGTCACTGCTTCCACTTTTCCCCTTCTATTTGCCATGAAGTGGTGAGATCAGATTCCATGATCATAGTTTTTTGAATGTTGAGTTTCAAGTCAGCTTTCACTCTCCTCTTTCATCATCATCAAGAGGCTCCTTAGTTCCTCTTCACTTTTGGACATTAGGGTGGGGTTATCTGCATATCTGAAGCAGTTGAAATTTCTCCTGGCAATCTTCATCCCAGCTTGTGGTTCATCCAGCTGGTATTTCACATGATGTACTCTGCTTATAAGTTAAACAAGCAAGGTAACTAATCTGCTACTATGAAAGAGCAGAGGGCAATTGTGAATTATTATGATTAAGAGTCATAAAAGCACATTTTTTTTGTAGGGAAATTATTTATACTAAAGTAACAAATAATTATTGGCTTCCCTGATGGCTCAGTGATAAAGAATCCACCTGCAATGCAGGAGACATGGGTTTGATCCCTGGGTCAGGCAGATACCCTGGAGAAGGAAATAACAACCCACTCCAGTATTCTTGTCTAGAAAATCCCATGGACAGAGGAGACTGTCAGGTTGCAGTCCATGGGGTCTCAAAAGAATCAGACATGACAGTGATTAAACAACAACAAAAATGAAATAATTATATGTTTAATATACTAACATTCACAAATTGATTTATGAAAAACTACATACATTAAAATTGGCATCTAACTTTTAGGGATCTACCCATACTGATTTCTGTTTACTCCTTATAGACTCTTCAGGTCAATCTTTGTAATTGATAACACATCTATTTTCTTTTAAAAATTCCTAGACATAGTAGATGTAATATTGTACAATTATAATAGTAAAATATTTTTATGTTTAACCTTATTTATCAGCCTTTTATCAAAAATGGAACAAGAATTATACATTCTCAGTGTTTTTATTTCAAGATTTTCATCTTGTTATTACCTTAGTCCTCTGAAATATGCACACATTTAGATGAGTAACTGACTCTTTTCAAGTTGTGAAGGTCATTTATATGGAAAGACATTGAAATGTGAGATAAAGCAATTGAAATTCAAATTAGCATCATATTCAGTTTACTGTGACTGAAATATTTTAAATGTATATGAATATTTTAACTTTTAAAATATCATATAATTTATAATTTTGCTTAATGTTCCTTGAATAATTTTTTATTGCCATGATATTAATATCTTAATTTTTACAAACTGATTTTGGAAGAATATGAAGGTCGGTTTGCTTAGAACCCTGTTAAAGCCCTGCTGTGTACCAATATTATTACTAAAGTTCACTAATTCTATTTGAGAAATTATCACAGATTTCAAGGTTTCAGAGTATAGTAACAATTATACATTAAGGCAGTTAAAGTTTCTTGTTAGGATAAAAAGCCTTGAGAGTTGAGTTATAATTGTTTGTAACTCTTCATTTCCTTTACTGTTTATGAAAAATGCTATTGTGCTTTTATAGATTGCTTAATAAAATGATTGCTGAATATTATTCTCTTTAAAATGTGTAGATAGGTTCAAATATAAATATATGGAGAGATGCAGAGTCCCATGATATGTGCATATACTTAAAGAGATAGATATTTTCCCTTAAAAGTAGTAACATCTCAGAGAAATAGACCCTGGACATTGTAAGTTTTAAAAAACATACCATGTTTTGAAACTCAATAAATACTTTCAGGATTTTTTTTTGTATTTTTAAGTATGTATAGGAATAACCTGATGAATAATAAGAATACTTTTCTTAACAAGTTTATAAAATATTTCATGTTATCACTAAATCCATGTAGTCAAGGTAGAAAACAGTTTTCCAGTACTACCACCAACATTGTACAAATGCATGTGTATTATAGAGCTTACTTACTGGAGATGTGAAAGCAATAACAAATCAGTTATATGACTGAATATTCTTTGGTTGAGTCTAATGATAACTGGAATCAACAGAAGCTAATCATACATTTATATATCTACCTGAATCTCTGTATATATTTTTTATAATTCATCAAAACTGGCAACTTGATTTCAATGACCAAGCCTTTGAAAACTACTTCCCTTTCCATATTTTAGCTACCATGCAAAAGCGCCTAAAGAAGGAGAAAAAAGCAAAGAAAAAACTACAAGAAGCCTTGGAATTTGAATCAAAGTGCAGGGAGCAAGTGGAGCAAGCATTTAAGCAAGCCACTACTAGTGACAGTGGACTAAGGATGTTGAAAGGTAATGTGTGAATTGGAACTTCACAATTAGGGTACACAAAGGGGAGGGGGTTAGGGAGGGAGATGGAATGGGAGAGATTTTGTCCAGGAACAATTAATACATCAGGGCTTCCCAAGTGGCTCAAATGGTAAAGAGAACTGGGTTCGATCACTGGGTTCGGAAGATCCCATGAAGGAGGGCATGAAAATCCACTCTAGTATTCTTGCCTGGAGAATCTCCATGGAAAGGGGATCCTGGAGGGCTACAGTCCATGAGGTCGCAAAGAACTGGGCATGAATGAGTGACTAAGCACACAATTAATACATCAATTTGAAGCCAAGTGTTTTAGGTCATTAATTTAATCTGTCAAAATAATCCCTATCCTGGGAGATATAAATATAATAGTTTAGGAGTAACAGGGAATCCTCCTGGTTTTTGCAGAAGTAATATTGATAACTTCCCTACACTTAAAATGCATTTTATCTCCATTCATGATAAAATGTGCTCTTTGTTTTAATGTTTCATTTATTTTAATGAGCTTTTAGAAAGGTGGTTCCTTTAGTGCGGATTGTATCAGTGATGAGGGCTTCAAGAGTGCCTGGTTGAAAAAGAATGTTCTAAATAAATTACTGGAGCTCCTGTGAGAAGAGGTGCTTCTCATGAAATCTCTTAATTCCAAATTTTTCTGATTCTATTTTAAATGATGAAAGTCTACAACATAATTTTATCTCATAGGCTACTCAAGTTCTTCTTTCATAGCATATTAACAGCTGGTATATTTAACTGATATGTGTATATAAAAAGGATGAGCCTAAGAATTTCATACATGCATGTACACACATTCCGTACATGATATGACACAAGCATGAACTGAAATAGTGTTTCTTCAAGTGCCATATACTGAGAACAAATAGACAATTCCATACAAATGTTCAATCATATTTTTACCTCCTAAAAATTCAATTCCCTTTTTGCTGTGACTATCTTAAATCATTGTCATCACAGTCAATAGGAATACAGAACTAGATTATTAGCTCATGACAGCTATGCCTCATTGAGACACAAAAGAGAGAGGATAAATAATAATACATCGATATTTCATACTGTGGAACATCTTAGACAATGGGAATCAGAAATGGAGCAAATGTTCAGTACACTCATTATTTGAGGCTCTGAAGATGTAATTATGAGGACCCTTGAGTTTTTTTATATATTTGAAATCCACCCATATGTGAATTCCACTGTAGCTCCAGTGTTCTCTGTTATAAAGGAAAAGAGGCTGTTTTTACAGCATGTGGGTAACTTGTATTCAAATAATTTCTTTCTCACATTAATCCTTGATGACATTGGATGATACATAGGCTTCTGTTATTATATTACCCAAGGGGGTCTGAGCAATTTATATATAGAAATGAACATATTAAACTGTGTTTCATGAATATGAATAACTTTTAGGTAATCATATTGAAAATTGAAAATAAGAAACCCATCTCCTTGTTTCTTCTCCTCAAGTTTTTATTTTTTTTGTTTTTGTTTTAAACAATTCATGTATCTCTTGGTCCCAAGAGCCAGTACTAAATAAAGACCAGAAATCATAGTCTGTGTTTTAGTGTTCATGTACATTTACCATAGAGATAATCATCATCTATCACATTTCACAAATGGAAAATATACATAAGAATGGGGTAATTATATTAACTTTTTCTTTATTTCATAGAGCATGTTACCTGATAGTCTGAGGGGGTTTATATGGATATATTATTTTCCTGAGGTTTATCTCTAGAGAGTAAAATGAATAAAGAAGTATTTACTATATACCTGGAAATATATGCCCAATTGTAGAATTTAACTAAGGTTTATAATCCTCCTTCTTACTGTTATAGGAAAGAGGACCCTTTCTAGGGCACAAGAGTGAGCTCTTGCCTAACACTTGGCAATGGATTGTCCAAGGAGGCACAAGTTACTTTATTGGGAAGGGGCCCCCCTAGGTGGACAGCAGGAGGGTAAGGGAACCCAGGAGAACTGCTTTGCCATGTGGCTCACAGTCTTGGATTTTATGATAGTTAGATTAGTTTCCAAGTTGTCTCTGGCCAATCACTCTTGACTCAGGGTCCTTTCTAGTGGCATGCACATCACTCAGCAAAGATAGATTCCAGTGAGAAGGATTCTAGGAGGTTGGTAGGACATATGGACTGGTGTTTCCTCTCTCCTTTTGACCTTTCCAGAATTCTTCCAGTTGTTAGTAGCTTGTTAGTTCTGCATTCCTTACCAGGACCACCTTTTGTAAGATAACTCATGCCTGTGTTTACTATAGTGCATGGCCAGGCTGGGAAGTTTCAGTCAGTGGTTCTCTAAACACTACCATTAAAAATATATTGACATTCAATGCACGATACTGGATGCTTGGGGCTAGCGCACTGGGATGACCCAGAGGGATGGTATGGGGAGGGAGGAGGGTTCAGGATGGGGAGCACATGTATACCTGTGGTGGATTCATTTTGATATTTGGCAAAACTAATACAATTATGTAAAGTTTAAAAATAAAATAAAATAAAATATATATATATATATATATATATATATATATATTGACATAAAAAAAAATCAAAACGCCACTCAAAGTCTCGTGTTTACTATAGGACCAAGACCCTGACCAGCTGAGAGTTTTTACTCAAATGGAGTCAGGAAAAATTGAATATGCCTTAATCTTGAGTGTCACTTCTTTCAGATACTGTGATTCCAGATATTGAAATAGAAAACACTGGAACTCTACATGATAGTACTGCTATGCAAGGTACAGTAAATAGTGTACTTCTTTCTACAACTGCTTAATATGTGATCCCAGAGGATTGGATGAGGATGAGCTCCTTTGTTGATACTTTTCATATAAGTAACGTAAATAAATAAGTTAAACTTTTCTTACTTCATGATAGGGTAAAAGTCTGTAATGTTTATTGAGACTATGTATTTAGGGACTAAGAATTTTACATACACAATGTGAGGAAATTTCTTGTATGTTTACTTGTTAAAAGAATGTACATTTAGAAGTTAGGCATATTCTAAAAATACAAAATGTGAATATAATTTACCTTTTTATAAGTGTACAATAATACAGTTTTTAAATCTTGCTACTTTACTGTTTTTAAAAGACAGTGGTACAATAATCATAACCTATCAATATTTGCAAAGTATTCTAGGCAACATTTTTATCAATATTTAAGTTCTGGTGCCAAATTTACATATTTTAGAAACTGACTATGAAAATAAAAGCAGGACTTGTAATTCATAATTTGTAGGATTCCCATAATTGCTTAGATCCTTTAAAATATTTAAAAGTATTTAGTAGTAAGAAAATAGGCAAAACAAATCAATATAGTCTCATTGGAGTGCAAACACAACTAAAATTAAAAATTGAAATTTGACCACTGGAGTTTCTCTGTGTCTTTCTAATACAGTTTTCTAGCCCTCTGTATGCAGATTACATTTATTTTCATATTCATGTCTCACTCTAATAAAAAAAGAAAAAAAATTACCTAACTTTCAAAAAGGAAACAACCATAGAAATGTTACCTTTTGGAGGTTTAACTAATCAGTGCCTTTCCATAGTGTAATGACTGGATCAATATGAAGACAACAGAACCAGATATGACCAAAAGATCCATGTGGGTTTGTCTGTGGATCACCATTTTATGTGGCAGTTTCAGAAAATTTAGAAATCCTCACTCGTGAAGTTTTGCACATCATCTTTGCAAATCTAGGAGTGTCAAAGATCATGGATCTTCTGGGAATGCCTGATTCTGCTGCAGCTGGATAGACTTAACTAATGTATTAACTTTACTAGGTGTGGAAACATGCATGTGTAGCTCATAAAGCTTTTGCTTTGTCTTGTGCCTCTTTAGCTTACCTACTTTCTTCTCTCAACTTAAAGGCTGTGTCTGTGTGAGCAAAGCCAATTTGAATGAGACTCGGTGTTTATCCAATCAATTTACCACTGTGAAATTGATAAATAAATCCCCACTATTTGTGGGCTACCACTATTTAAGGTTGCCACCACAGGTCCAAGGTAGGATTGAGCAAGTCTGAAGCATATGGTCCCTAGTGAATCTGTAAAACACAAATATAGACTGAATCTTTAAGGAGCATTGAGCTTGATTGGGCCCTTCTTTAAGTGAGATATAAGGTCATCTTTGGAACTGTAGAAGGTAAACTATCAGCAGGTTGTATCTTTATTATCCTTTAATCTTATACTCACCATTCATAGCTATTATATATACATATATATATCTATATATATATATATCTGTGTGTGTGTGTTTCCTCTGTCCATGGGATTTTCCAGTCAAGAATACTGCAGTGGGTTGCCATTTCCTTTTCCAGGGGTTCTTCTCAACCCAGGGATCCAACCCAGGTCTCCCACAATGCAGGCGGATTCTTTACTGTCTGAGCCACCAGGGAAGCCCATGAATCTTTATCTATATCTATCTGTATTATATACAAATTCCTTTAGTCCCCAGTAATAGCATCTTTCCTGACTCTGAAATAAATATAAATTTTGAACTGTCCTAAAGTTGCATTTCAGTGCAACAAAAAGATAACTTATTCATAGAAGGCCAATTAGATGATATAAGGAAAAGTTACATTCACTATTTGGCTCAGTCTTTTATTTTAGTGAAGTCTTCAAAGAATGGCTTTTGATATTAACTTGTGATTAGGAGAGGGCACATTTAATATTTGTATTCAGTGAGTATAATTTTAATAATCTTCCTTAGTTTTTGCTAGCTAAATATGAGAAAATTTGGTCTACTTTTAAAAGGATTGAGATAGAACAATTTTAAAGCAAGGAGATTAACTTATATATACTTTTCAAATTATAAGTCAAATTTTCTAGCATTTGTGGTTAATATTTTCCATATATATGGTAAAATATGATGGTTAATAACTTTTATCAAATATCTGCCTTTTGGGTTATGTTAAATAGTATTCTTGAATAAATATGGTAAAAATGAAAAAGTTCATATTCTCACCTTCCTTAGCACAATATATAAGTATGATAAATGATAAAGTTCTTATCATCAATTTATGAAAAACTAGAGTAAATGCCTTATATTAATATGATAGTAGAATCACAATTTAATATCTAAAAGAAATTACTTTATGAGCAGAAATTGATTTATTCTATTAACTAGGTGAATAGATGCCTGAAAATATTATCATAATTAATCTTAAAAATAGTTCATTGAATCAATAAATTCAAATGATATTTTTTGTTTTGTTTTTTCATTCTGTTTTTATTAAATTTTATTTTACTTAACTTTACAATATTGTATTGGTTTTGCCATATATCAAAATGAATCTGCCACAGGTATACATGTGTTCCCCATCCTGAACCCTCCTCCCTCCTCCCTCCCCATACCATCCCTCTGGGTCGTCCCAGTGCACCAGTCTCAAGCATCCAGTATCGTGCATTGAACCTGGACTGGTGAACTGGTGACTCGTTTCACATATGATATTATACATATTTCAATGCCATTGTCCCAAATCATCCAACCCTCTCCCAACATCCCAATAATATTACTTTTTTGTTTAAGATGTACAGAATTGAGAAATTACTTTTATATGTACCTAGGAACTTGAGACAATATATAATGGTTGGTGGACATAAAATGCAATTTTAACCACTATTTTTCCTTTCTGCCTGATAATTTTGTTCTTTTGTGTTATCTTTCTTTTTTGACATATTTTGATGCTATTTTCATCTTTTTCACTTCCCTCCTTCTGGTTTGTGGCAGCTTGTTCCACATTCTTTAACAGGAAATTTTTTAACTTGGATGATTATTCCCTAGAATTGTCTGTGAGGGTCAATTCCTGCATGCTAATACAATGCTATTTTCACAACCCATCTCCATCGCAGCAAATAATTCCAGCATCAGTGAAGTCTTTTTTCTTCCTATTGTCAGTATCTCTGATGGATACAAATCTGTCATTCACTTAGTGATTTCTCTTTGAAATTCAATTAGTTGCATTGTAACATTTCCTTGAGAGGACTTAAAGAGGATTTGGAAGAATGTTGCTTGGCTATCATTCTAAGTAATAAAGTCCTGTACAGTTTTATGATAATTTCCACAAACTGCCCATGTACTGCTATACTTATATGTATTCTAGATCTCTTCAGCTTAGTTATTTTATGTCTTTTATGCTTTGAGTGTTGTTTGACAGACAAGTTATTATGCATAGATCACCTTCTGATAAAAGGATTTCTGTATTCCTTATATTTTAATGGTCTATATAGCAACTCCTCCTGTATACTATAAGGAGATCAAAAAATGAATACACACCCATTCTGATAGCAGTGTCCACTATTTCTGGAAGTGAAGGATGTATACTAATATCCTCCAACCCAGATTCTCATAACAAAGTTGGAGGCCTGCAAGACACACATCAACCGTTTTATCAATTAATCTCCTTTTCACATAAAATAAACATATCAGTTCTCATTAAGTGTACCTTCAGATCAATGATTTTTGCAAATGACACCCAAATACCATTTGTGTAGTGCACTTTTGCTGATTAAAGTAAATTAAATTAGCACAACTACAAGTGAGATGGTAAAAACTAAAGCCAAACTGCAGTACCATTAGCTAACAAAGTGACATCTTCTCTTTACTGCGTTCTGCCATTTAGTTATTATCCTATTGGAAATCTAATTATAATCCTTTTACTCCCTAGTCAAACTTCACAGTTTTCACAAGCTTAGCAATGACAAGTGATTTCATTACATTTTATTGCTTGTGTCAAGACTGACTTAACTTCACTTGGAGATCTAAAAGCCCTCTCAGTTTCTCAGATTCCCTGTTTGCACATTACAGCAACAGCTCCTTTAATTAATTAGCATGAACAGCAGTAACATGAACTGCTGAACAGAAAAAAACATCACTTTATGATTGAAGGGAGACTTCTCCTTTTGCATGTTTATACTTAGTTAACCTTTGTATGACTGTATTTCATTGTTTAGAGCTACTGGTACAGTACATGTTTCTTAAATGTTAAAAATTGATATTGTCATCTTAATAACAGATAAAACAAATCCAGAACATGAAGCTCCTAAATTTTGGAAAACAAATAGCCTTCATGAACTGGCTTTCTAGTAACAAAATAAAATATTATTTTGAAATGTTTATTGTAATAACATCATAAAATACAAAGGCACATTGCTCTATTTTCTGCCAGTGCATTTTTTGGGGGAAGAAAGCCAAACAAAAAAATCTAGTAAATGCTTTTGCAAAAGGAATGTCAATCTCTTTGAATAATTTTCATATTTAATTTTTTGCCTACATGTTTGACAATGACAAAACATGATTTAACACTGGAATATATTTTTAATCTGATATTTTTCAGTAAATAGGATGGAATCTTAAATGATTTTCCCTTCTTTTGAGACTAACATACCAGAAGTGGATATTAAATCCAACCCACATGTGAAAAGTAAACCAAACTTTGGTATAAGAGTTAAACCTATAAAACATCCCTTTTCCCCCTGTGAACAATTTTTATTCAGGAAAAAAAAGTGAGAGCTTATTCAAAGAATATAAGCTTACCATTCTAATATGCAAAATTCATGATCTCACCTATACAGTGTTTGGTGAAGATGTCACTGAAGAATTAAAAGCAAGGTGAATAAAATGTTGTTTGACTATAAAAGTAGCAGACACAATCTTGATGCCCCTATGTTAAAAAGAACACATATTTTATGATGTAATTTAATATATGTATATATATATTCATAATCAGATCAGATCAGATCAGTCACTCAGTCGTGTCCTCCTTGCAACCCCATGAATCGCAGCACGCCAGACCTCCCTGTCCATCACCAACTCCCGGAGTTCACTCAGACTCATGTCCATCGAGTCAGTGATGCCATCCAGCCATCTCATCCTCTGTCGTCCCCTTCTCCTCTTGCCCCCAATCCCTCCCAGCATCAGAGTCTTTTCCAATGAGTCAACTCTTCGCATGAGGTGGCCAAAGTACTGGAGTTTCAGCTTTAGCATCATTCCTTCCAAAGAAATCCCAGGGTTGATCGCCTTCAGAATGGACTGGTTGGATCTCCTTGAAGTCCAAGGGACTCTCAAGAGTCTTCTCTAACACCACAGTTCAAAAGCATCAATTCTTCTGCGCTCAGCCTTCTTCACAGTCCAATTCTCACATCCATACATGACCACAGGAAAAACCATAGCCTTGATTAGATGAACCTTTGTTGGCAAATTAATGTCTCCGCTTTTGAATATGCTATCTAGGTTGGTCATAACTTTCCTTGCAAGGAGTAAGCATCTTTTAATTTCATGGCTGCAGTCACCATCTGCAGTGATTTTGAAGCCCAGAAAAATAAAGTCTGACACTGTTTCCCCATCTATTTCCCATGAAGTGATGGGACCAGATGCCATGATCTTCGTTTTCTGAATGTTGAGCTTTAAGCCAACTTTTTCACTCCCCACTTTCACTTTCATCAAGAGGCTTTTTAGTTCCTCTTCACTTTTGGCCATAAGGGTGGTGTCATCTGCATATCTGAGGTTATTGATATTTCTCCTGGCAGTCTTGATTCCAGCTTGTGCTTCTTCCAGTCCAACATTTCTCATGATGTACTCTGCATAGAAGTTAAATAAACAGGGTGACAATATACAGCCTTGACGAACTCATTTTCCTATTTGGAACCAGTCTGCTGTTCCATGTCCAGTTCTAACTGTTGCTTCCTGACTTGCATACAAATTTCTCAAGAGGCAGATCAGGTGGTCTGGTATTCCCATCTCTTTCAGAATTTTCCACAGTGTATTGTGGTCCACATAGTCAAAGGCTTTGGCATAGTCAATAAAGCAGAAATAGATGCTTTTCTGGAACTCTCTTGCTTTTTCTATGATCCAGCGGATGTTGGCAATTTGATCTCTGGTTCCTCTGCCTTTTCTAAAACCAGCTTGAACATCCGGAAGTTCATGGTTCACATATTCCTGAAGCCTGTCTTGGAGAATTTTGAGCATTACTTTACTAGCGTGTGAGATGAGTGCAATTGTGCAGTAGTTTGAGCATTCTTTGGCATTGCCTGTCTTTGGGATTGGAATGAAAACTGACCTTTTCCAGTCCTGTGGTCACTGCTGAGTTTTCCAAATTTGCTGGCATATTGAGTGCAGCACTTTCACAGCATCATATTTCAGAATTTGGAATAGCTCAACTGGAATTCCATCACCTCCACTAGCTTTGTTTGTAGTGATGCTTTCTAAGGCCCACTTGACTTCACATTCCAGGATATCTGGCTCTGGGTGAGTGATCACACCATCGTGATTATCTGGGTCGTGAAGCTCTTTTTTGTACAGTTCTTCTGTGTATTCTTGCTATCCCTTCTTAATCTCTTCTGCTTCTGTTAGGTCCATACCATTTCTATCCTTTATTGAGCCCATCTTTGCATAAAATATTCCTTTGGTATCTCTGATTTCCTTGAAGAGAACCCTAGTCTTTCCCATTCTGTTGTTTTCCTCTATTTCTTTACATTGATCGCTGAGGAAGGCTTTCTTATCTCTTCTTGCTATTCTTTGGAACTCTGCATTCAGATGTTTATATCTTTCCTTTTCTCCTTTGCTTTTCACTTCTCTTCTTTTCACAGCTATTCGTAAGGGCTCCCCAGACAGCCATTTTGCTTTTTTGCATTTCTTTTCCATGGGGATGGTCTTGATCCCTGTCTCCTGTACAATGTCATGAACCTCATTCCATAGTTCATCAGGCACTCTATAATAGATAATTTCAAATATATTTATACTATTAAATATATATATGAATATTTTTATTCATATTTATTTTCTCAAAATCAATTTGAACATTGGTCTCTCCTTCCTTGACCTTTTATACCTCATTATCTTCTCTCTTTGCTGCTCATTTGGTAACCAAAACAGCACTTTTCCAAAGATCTTAAGATGACATATCAATATTTATTGAAAACAATTGCCCTTCAGCTAAGATTGTCATTGAAGAATTTGATAAAGTATCAATGAAAGTGATGGTAGGAGCAAGTAAGTTGACTGGAAAAGAGAAATTACATATAATGCCTTGCCACATAAGTGATATGGCAAGAAAAAGTCGAAGGAGAACAGATAGAATTTCTCTATAATCGTTTCTACTAACTCCCACCAGGGTGTGGTCTACATCTTTCTTTTTATGGACTGTTTCCTGCCTTACCCTCATAATCATTAGTTTCCCTCCCCTTTGATGTCTTGTACTGTGTTGGAAGACATACACAGGCACTCTAATATTCCCATTGTTAAGTAGAAATGTTCTCTTGTAAAGCAGAGATACATAGCTTGTTAGAAATTAGAAGGATTGTGAGAAATGGGTCCTCTTTCCTCTTAAATATTTCCTTTAAGAATGGGAGACTATTACCACCCAGAGAAACTTTACTGCAACTGGCATTATCAGTGGAAAAAGGCTGTAGCACATACCCCACAGAAAAAAAATCATAGCATAGCATCTTTATTTAAAGCAATATGTTTTTACTTGTTAGATTCATTAGACAGACTCCTTCTTTTTACTTTTTTTCCCACGAAGTATTTGTCTCTAATTTTCTTCATCCTCCAAAGGATCATTATTTTAACTGATTGTACTTCCCAACTCATATCATACTTCTCTCCTCTGAAATACTTGTCAGATTATACCATATATTCTGCTTCTATTTCTTTCTTAGAAAGATATGACAAACATTAGTTTATACTTTTGGGCCTGGTTTTCGTGGATTGGTTTACACCACTTACGACTGCATTGTTAAAAGAATATTTGCAATGACCAAAAGCTGTCATGCTAATTATTATAATGTGAAATCTCATCTACAGATCTAAGAATTTAAGCTATATGTCACTCACATAATAGGTGAAATTGTAGTTGTAGGGATAGAAAGATAGTGAGACTTACAAACCAAAATAGGTTGATCTGCCACTCAGCATTTTAGAGTCTACAGGGCTAATTCATTAATTAACAGATCTTTGTGACTATAATCTAAGGAGGGTTAACTCAATGCACATAACTATTTAACCACTCACTTTATGTTCCATCCTATTTACACATGCAATACAATTTTTTTTTTTTTTTTGGCTTAAGAGTCACCCTATTCCAGTTGGCAAGCAAAAGGAAAGCCTTTCTTAAATTAAAACTTTAAGCTTTATTTTTCACTTTCACATTTGTGTTTTACTCAGGAAAACAGCCAGCATTCTCATAAAAGTCTGTAATCATGTGTCATTATTGTCACATCAGTCAAAACATAGCATTATTATATTGCTGATATGCAAATATATGGTGGCTCTACACCAAGATGCTTGTCACTCTTGGAATGAGGATTGATGCTGTAAAATTGGAACAAAAAGAAAAAAAAGGCACTACCTAGTATTTGTACAACCTGGTGATCTTTGTGCCATTTTTTCTTTTATGGGAAACTTAATTTTGAAAGGTAACTTATGGAGTGACTTAATTGACACTTCAAAGGATAGATTCAGGCATGGCTGAATCCAGAAACCCAAATAATAAATCCATTCAAGGTTTCTCCCTTTTCAGTTCCCACTAGTCTCCCTTCCCTTTGAAGACTTAGATTTTTTTTTTTTTTTGCTAAGTTTTCCTGTTCCATTGCACAAAATGTCCCAAGTCCAGGCTTACTGCTAGCTCACTCATTAGTAACATATTCCATCAGAAAGAGGATCATGTCTTTGTGCCATTATTAATACATAGATCTGCTAACAGGATTATTTCTGTGTAATATTTAATTAACCAAAATAGACTAAAGCCAACTATAATAATCACTTCTGCCTTAAAAGTTTGCATAGATTGGGGTAATACTTAAAAATTACACAAATACAATCTCTCTTTTCTATTTGAAACTGTGAAGAGAAGCTTAAGTACTCATAGAAAGAAATTTTCTATTTGTGGCTAAATTCACATCACCATATTGGAACTAGACCTTAACAGATTTTTATTTAATTTTATGCTAGGATTCTTTTCTGTGGGACAGTAGCATAAAGGTTTATTTGTTGCTCACAGGAACATTTTTCATTTTTGACAGCCATATAGTATTCCATTTGAAAATTATATTTAATTTAAAGAAAAATATTGTTTAGAATTTTTTACAGACCTCACGGATGCTCCTTAATCCATTAACCCCAAAGTTTATGATTTAGACATTTAATACTTGAACACTAGTAATAACCTGTATATTAAAGTTGGATACTACCTCAGTATTACAAATGGTTATTTGAACAAGTTCACCAATTCCTCTATGACTTTAAAGAAAGCATCTTATTTTATGTTTTCCTTCTCTATTTCCCTATTCTTCCAAATTTAAGTGGTCTTACTTTCTCCAAAACAATACAAATGAGTGTCCTGTTGATCCCACCATTGATGAGTAACTAAAATTAATACATCAAAGCCTGCAACTCAAATCTTACAATCTCCTGATAATTGCATTTCAATGGGAAATGTTGGAAGTGGTCATTTTTAATGTTCAAATAAACATTTAACGTTTTTACATTACTCTCATTGTCATTTTCTCCATATTTTGATTTCATATTATGATTACTTTGAGTTGTATAGTGTTTTTCTAACAATTAAGCATTAAAATTAAATAGTTAAAAGTTATGAAAAGAACATAGTTGTACTTTTAAATATTGCATTAAAATATCTCCAATGTACATCGTATACAAAACTCAAGTAAATTTGACTTTTGCAAATCATTTTGTAACTTACACACGTATAAAAGGTGGGTTATATGACCCTAGAATTTTTACTGCAATAGCATAGAAACATAAGCAGCTTACCTCTTTTACCATGGTATGATCTACAATAAGAAGTAGTGAAAGAATATAGCATTCCACATGTGACATAAATGCTTAGAATGGCTTAGTATGCCTTCTAACATAGCATCCATGAATAGTAGTTTTTATTTATTCTCCTTTCCCTTTCTTTCTCTTCCATGCTGGAAAGTAAAATTCTAAAACTTTTAGAACTCGTAGCTCAAAATTTTCAGGTCTGTGTGTTGAACACAGGAACGTCTACTGACATTTTTAACTCATCTATAGGAGGCACAATGAAGTAGTGGGAAGAAGACTTGTCTAGTAGTCAGGGTTTCTCAGTTACTAACTGGCTAAATCAGTTACTAACCTTGAGAAGTCATTCAACTTCTCTGCCTTAATTTTAGTAAAATTATGTTTGCCTGATCTTCCTCATCAATAAGTTAGATCCATATTCTTTGACAAATATAAGTACAAGATATTATTACTATGCCTTATAAAATACATTTGAAGTTAACATTTCTGTTTGTGTATATAGATTTTAATAGGAGTGAAATATTTAGTATTCTATAATTGATATATAAAACATCTGTTCTTTAATATATAGTTGTGGTAAACATATTTTTGTATTTTATCCCCATATGAGAATAAGAGGTATCCATATCCCTTTTGAGGATATTTCTTACAAGAACTAGAGATTAAATAAAGGAGAAAATGGTATATTAAAGAATTCATTCTCAAAAATAAAGTGAGTTAAATACAAGTGAGAGAGATTGATACTCATTATGATACCATTTACAATAAAAAGATGACTTGTACTGGTATTTGTTTTGACTAACGTGTAAGTCAGAAATTTTTAGAGCTATGACTTGCACTGGTATTTGTTTTGACTAACGTGTAAGTCAGAAATTTTTAAAGCTAATAAGGCTAAGTGGTTATAATTTTCATTAAATCTCCATTTTTTTTCCCACAGAACCACCACGTTATTAAAATAAGCACTAGACCGTTCTGAAAATGATTATAAAACAATGCTTTTCTCTAGAGAAAGAACAATCAAATGTTACTTTTTTTTTAATCTGCCACTATCTTGTTTTTTTTTTTTTTTTTTTTATTCTTCCAATTTTATTTTATTTTTAAACTTTACATAATTGTATTAGTTTTGCCAAATATCAAAATGAATCCCACTATCTTGTAATGGCCTACTTTTCCTACTCTCAGATTAGAAGCATTGTTTTTATATAACTGTACTAATATCTAACTGGACCTCAAAGTAACCTCATTACTGTTGCTTATTTATCATATTCTGAACATATTTCAGAATTGGAGTCTACTTCATACAAATAACTGTATAAAATTAATTTGGATTGAATCTAAGACTAAAGTGGACCATTGACCAGCATGTTTTATCTTTCTCTTATTCAAGTTAGGATAACATGATCTTTTAGATGTGATCTTATTTTACTACCAAGGCACATTATGTGGGCATAATGGGAATTATGCCCATTTTCAAATTAGAAGCATATCACTAATTAAACAAATTTCAAGAAAATAGAAATGTCATACTTAGCAGGGTAAATCATTTATAAAATATTGGCATTTGTTCATGAATAAATTAGCTACCCACAAAAGAAAGATTTGATAGCTGAAAATATGCCTGTGATGAAGCCTAGTAGTTCTTAAGGCAATCTCTTTGTTTATATTATATAAGTGAATAAGATTTGAGGCAACACTTGGAAGAAAATATGAGTCCTGGGTAGAAAAAATCATTTTCTACATTTAAATTTAGCCTTCAAAAACATTATAGACATGTTTATTAGTATTTTTTTTTTTTTAAGTGAGAGTTTACTTTTAAATAACCATCCTGTTGGGGAAGGAAATCTCATCCTGAAAGGAAATTGCAATCATTAACAAAGATTTTGATTCAGAGAAAATGGTGTTAATCTTTACTCACGTTTTAGATTGTGAAGGGGAAATAAATATGTTTTTGAAATGTCTTGCTTATTAAGCTAGTCATGCATTTCATTATAGGTAGTAAAACAGTAGAACATGCACACGGGGCTCATAATGCATATTTCAGAGTTAGGGAATATAATTTAGGCTAATTTTGTATTGTCAATATCACACCCAGAGAATTTGATTGAGCTTTAAATTATGCAAATCTACAATTTTACTCACCTTTGTATAATTTTGCTTTTAATAGAATGAGGGTCACATCAATGAACATATGATTAAGGGATATTTGTAATGAAGTAATACATTTATTGCACACAGCTTTATTCAAATCTTGAAAATGTATAGTTTAGCAAAATACTAGAAAGTCAGTTTGTGTTTTTTAGTGAAATTCATTTTGAATTTTTTTTTTTATTTTTGGAGTAGATTTTGGATTTCGTTTGTTGGAATGAAATTTTGACCAGGTTTTATTGTTTTTTCTGTGCAGCCTGAACACTGACGCCGGAACTCCAACTGATCATAGGCACCAATAGGGTGCTGTAGCAGTTACCTGCTTACCTAGTGTTGTAAATCTTTGAAATTCATACTCAAATTCTTAAAATATGGAACCATCGATTACTATGTGTTCATTGCTGATAATTAGAACCTTACATGTACAGGAAAAAAGTTAGAGATTGGGCTTCACAATGTTTAGGGAATAATCATAATGATAATTGAACATAATATGTTACACATTTATAACCCTTTTCTTTCACGGAGTTCATAGTGCTTCATAAACATTATCACATTAAACCCGGATCATCCTAGTGGGGTAAGTAGGTGGAAGAATTTTTAAGACACAGAAAATCCTATTTCTAAATGGTGTGACAGAAATGAAAATGCAGACAAACCCAGTTTCAGCTGTAATTGCTATGAAATAGCTTTATATTTGGATGACCCGAGATTTAATAGGAATTAATGTGAGGAGGTAATTCATATGTGCAAATCATCAATATTTATTATCATTGCATTGAAGATCACCTTTCTGAAAAAAGCACATTGCCTGTAGAGTTCTCTAGGAAATATAGAGAGCTCTAGTTTGTAGGTTTTACCACACCTAGTTCTTCCTTTGATTTGTTGATGGTAGAGAAAGTTATTTAATACCTTTCTACTAGTTTGTTCCTTACATGTAAAGAAGGCAACAATAAAAACACATACCTAAGCAGCAAAAAAATATACCCCTTTATTATTTTTTGCTCTCCTTCCATCTTCAATCTTCTTCAAGCTATCAACAGTTAAACAGACCAAGATATATATATATATATATATATATATATATATGAATGAAAGGAGAAAGGCTGATATTATGGGTCAGTCACATCATGGATATTTTCCATTGCTCACCCTCTGTCTAGACATGGCCAGATGCCTAAGCTGCTGCACTGATTAGAAACAAATGGGCCATTTTGCTTGAGATGCCCAAGAAATGGCCTCAAGTATATTTAACTGTTTACTTAATGGATACCCGCCAAAGGCCGGTGGCAAATACCTATCATTATTTTTATGCCTCCTAGGAATGTAATCGGAGAAGGCAATGGCACCCCACTCCAGTACTCTTGCCTGGAAAATCCCATGGATGTAGGAGCCTGGTGGGCTACAGTCCATGGGGTCGCTAAGAGTCAGACACAACTGAGCAACTTCACTTTCACTTTTCACTTTCATTCATTGGAGAAGGAAATGGCAACCCACTCCAGTGTTCTTGCCTAGAGAATCCCAGGGACGGGGGAGCCTGGTGGGCTGCTGTCTATGGGGTCGCACAAAGTCGGACATGACTGAAGCGACTTAGCAGGAGCAGCAGCAGGAATCTAATAGGATTTCCCTCGTGGCCTACTGATAAAAAAAATCCACCTGCCAATGCAGGAGATGTGAGTTCAATCCCTGGGTCAGGAAGATTCCCTGGAGAAGGGAATGGCAACCCACTCCAGTATTCTTACCTAGGAAATCCCATGGACAGAGGAACCTAGAGCTCCTGGGAAGAGCTACAGTCCATGGTGTTGCAAAAGAGTTGGAAATGACTTAGCAACTAAACAAGAACAACAACAAAATCTAATACAGCAGTAGTCCAGTGTGCTAAATAGTATAAAAAAAAAATCAATTCCCCTCCTAAAGTGCTCTCTTTATACCAAGCAAAAACTAATCCATTATGTTATTTTTACATCTGCCCTAGAATTAAGTTCTGATATGACAGAGGTACCACACATTCTATGCAAAATTCCAACTGAGTTTTTATGCATTCCCCAATAACCAGTTCCTGGTGGCAATACATGCAATTTCTATTGGAATTGCTGCTTTCCCTACACGTTATAAAACATCACATTAATTCATATCAGTGTAACATTCCAGTCATTCCATGCTTGGAAAGATTTTTTAAGGCTTCTGGTGCTCTCTATATACTGTAGAAGATCTTTTTGTATAGAGCAGGTATGTTGCTTTAACCCAATTCAGTGAAATTGTGCCAGGGAGGTTCAGGATGGGGGATACAAGTATACCTGTGGCTGATTCATATCAATTAATGGCAAAAACCACCACAATATTGTAAAGTAGTTAGCCTCCAATTAAATTGAATACATTAATTTAAAAAATAAATCATGGAGAAGAACTGAGGCAAATACTTCTTTTAGAAATTTATTAATATCAATTATTTGAAATGAATAACAAAGAGGCATTACTTAAAAATAACATCCTGGGATGTCTCATTATTTGATAGTCATGATAGTCAAACAGCTTATATTGAACAATAGGGGAAATTGAACAGTATTTTCAAATTAACTGCTGCTTAAAAATAAACTAATTATATCTTTTTACAAATAGACATATTTAATTAACTTCAGTTGAACTATAAGAAATCCCCATGTATTTTATTCTGGTCTTTTGCCACATATCCACCTTCTTTATGATGCCTTATTTTAGCTTTTTATTTTTCATAAGCATCAGGTATGTACCACAGAAGGCAAATCTCACACTTAACTTGAGTTTGGAACAACCAGGTATGCCCCTTTAAAGAAAACTGATGAGTAGAGGCTCATCTACTGTATGGAGGACACACCAGAGTCCTGTGCCATGGGGTATGCCCATGTCAAGCAGCACTGTACTAAGCAATGGACTGTATGGGCCTTTACTTTTATTTTTACAATGGTAAATTTTGTATGTATTTGAATTCCCCCTTTTAATTATCTTATAAATCTTAAAGCAATAAACTCTACCAGCTCTCCTGAAATGTCAGTGTGTCACCCTTTGTAAGTTCCCAAACTCCCTAACATTCCTCTGGAGAGGCTATGTTTATTGCTCTTCCTGATCTTTAATCTTGTTTACATCCAAAATGCATATTGGCTCATCTCTGTTTGGAGCTAAAGTACAAACCTTTTTAAAAACCTGAAGCATTCAAGTACTAATTAGGTGTTTCCTGTTCCTAATGAAGTGGGCATGCCAGGTTTGGATTAAAATTCAGCTACTGTTCTCCTCTGTTTATGGTTCCAGATGTTTTTGTTTTATCTCGGAGTTTACTTTGACAGCTACTACTAAGTGATAGATCACTCATATTATAGCTGAAATGTATTTTGAGATTGAAATGTGGCAAAGTTTTGAGATTGCTCCAAGAATCAGTGTCGGTTAGCAGGTCAGTATTGTCTCCTTCCCTATGATCATAGTATTGGCATATGTAAAAGAGTAACAGAATCTATGTCAACACTGTATAGCAAGCTGCACAGGAGTATATTTTGCTGCTGCTGCTGCTAAGTCACGTCAGTCGTGTCCAACTCTGTGCGACCCCACAGACGGCAGCCCAACAAGGCTCCTCCGTCCCTGGGATTCTCCAGGCAAGAGCACTGGAGTGGGGTGCCCTTGCCTTCTCTATTTTGCTACTAACCTTTAAATTAGAAGAAAAAAAAAGTTTTACTACTGTGTATCATCAACTTACTGTGTTCTAAGTAAAAAAAAAAAATCATATTAATACTGTCTTTGCTGGCTTAGTTTTTCTTCGGATTTTTGAACTGCTGTGGAAACAATTCCTGATAAGCCTTATAAACAGGCACATTTAATGAAGAGTGTGGGCAAATATGTTTGTCTTTTTTAATAAAGACAAAAATTAAACATTAAAGGAGGGAGATTTTTTAGAAACTGCATTTTGCTAAAGGACAAATGGTGATTGCCTTTTGCCATTTGTTAGTGTTTATGTACCTTTTTTTTTTTTTTTAAACAGGATGTTATTTTGTTTACTATTTGCTTTCATATTTGTAATGTTCACAAATTGTATTGCATGATTTAAGTTTTAGTTATATTGTATAAATTTGATATCTGGTAAAATGAGTGTCTGCTCTTTGATGTTCAGGTGCTTTCCTTTGACATTTAGGCTGTGTATACGGAGGATGAGATAGACTGGAAAACTGAGTAACTATCTGGTGAATTTTGTTAAAATAAATATTCTCAGACACCATAAAGGAGTCTAAGCAATTCTCTAGAGTGACAGATTACTAGATATTTTCTCAAAATTCAAGCTTTGTATTCTTCTTCCCTGGAAAAGTTCAAATGAATTCCATGGGTTCTAAGGCAAAATGCTAGGTTGCCTTCTAATGAAGTCTGACCCTTCAGGTGGTCTGACTAACATAGAACCACATTCTTTATTATTCTATTACCTTATCTTTGAAAATATTTTAAAGAGTTTATACATTAGAGGGGTATATTATCCTCCTGACAATTCTAAGCTTTGATTTGATTGAATTAATATTTTACAGGAGGCCTATCAGTCCAACAATGATAATGTATTCTGCTTTATATGTGAAGAAGATGCAAACATAGACTTTAAGTGTTTCTTAAGCCTGGGTAATGGATTTGTACTGATCATCCACACTTTCTTTTCTTCTTCTTTTGTCACCAAAAGCCAATTTTTATGAGGTAGCTGAATAGATATTGGGGCTATAAGTCATGGTTATGGAAAAGAGAGGAAGGTTAGACAAAGAGGTGGAATTGTTGTTGAAAATTGTTTCCTACTATAACTTCTACGATGAAATATTTTTCTAACTCTAGGATGGAATGGATTCTTTTGATCATCAATATTTAAATAGATACCAGTTTGACTAAACACTATGGTTTAAATTATATTCACAATTTGTCTCTTTTCATGCAGTATACATGGTCTCATTTAACCTGGGGAGAGGAAACAAAATGATTCTGTAAAGCTGTCATCACCTTTAGATCATAACCAGATATTCCCTTTTCCTTGTTTTGGTAAAGTAAAAGGATCTCAAACATGGCATTCTGTACAAAAGGATAAGTAATGTTGATAACCATAGACATAATAGTTTTTGAAGATTCTTTTCAGTCTTTGATGTGTTCAGTGCTGTGGAAAAACCAGGAGCTGTAGCATGCAACTTAAAGGATCTTTGAAAACTGACGCATTAGCATATAGAAATGTTAAGAAATTTTAATTTTGCTGATATTAAATCAAGCCTGTTACATCAGATCATTTAAGTTCCTGAAGATAGAAATTTAGTATTTTAAAGCACGTATTACGATTATTCCTCAGAAAAACTAACTCATTTTCTTTTTTTTAACGGAGGTAACTATTACTGTTTAGCAATGGCACAACAGTTTTATTTGGCTGGAAAGGTCCTCACTGGCTTTACATAAATGAAGATGCTTGTGATTCCAGTTTATCTCTGAAACTATTCAACATGGTGTCATTTTAATTGTTTTTATCAGCAAAGCTTTGTTTACTGAAGGAGTTATTCAATCTATATTACATTTTTTATTAAAAAAAAGAATGTGTGTGCATTTTAAAAACAATGATGTAAGCTTTGTTTTTGTATTAGATTGACCAGTTTAATAATATGAGCTAAATATTAATGTCTAAAGTAACTTGACCATATTTTATGCTTTTCTATGCTCACTTCAGCTTGGTTTTTTGTCTTTTAAGGGAAAAAAAAATTCGGTAGTGTGTTAGAGACTAGGAACATGTATTGTTTCTCTGTTCTACCATATATTAAGTTAAATTACATCTTCTTTGTTAAAAATGTACTTGCTAAACTTCAGTAAAATAAAAGCATTATGACTTTGTCAATTGAACTGAGTGTTTATTTTCAAGTTGCCAACTGCAATTATTGAAGCAGAGTTATAGTACAAATCAACTTATTCCATTTAACTTATTTAAACTGGCCAATATTCTTGTCTCCAAATGTTCTTATTGAATCACACCAGATTTCCTTTTCGTGGCTGTGTGTGCTTAGTAAACCTGCTTCCAGGAAGAAGGGTTGTACTAGGAAGCAGGAAATATGTGGTGAATTGAGCTGGAAAATATTTTCTGAATATCTATTATTTCAAAACAGCTTCTCCCACTTTCAGTGAAGAACAGAAATATGAAGGTCATATATCTACTCAGGCCCAAAGAAAATCCAAGTGTCCTTGTATCTACAAATAATAAGCATTGTAGGCTAATGAAAAAACAAAGCAAATTTTTAAAAAAATAACCTAATCATAAACCAATACCATAGCCCTGCCCTACAGTTTATCTAGTCTATCTCTACCTTCTCCTCAGCTCATTTACACAAAAATCCTGGAGCTCATCCAAATTCTGGTTCACCAAGGAACCCTCAGTTTTTCCTATAAGTGCCACTTCCACTCCTGATCCTTTCTTATAAAAGGTGTGTTGTATCTCACAGTGCTTCTAGCTTGTCAGCCAAAGACTGTAGGTCTTCTGTTTGTGAACCAGATTGCTTTCTTCCAAAAATATGTCCTCTCATTATCACCTCATCACCATCCTTATTTATAGAATTTTTAAGAGTCCTAAAAAGGTTAAAGCTCTTCCTCTGCTCTAGAGGAAAAAGATTCCTAAGGATTTTTGTTGATTAAACAGGTTTGCTCTGGTAGTATGTCCTGTCTTCACCATAGCACAATAAGCAGGGTACCAAATAGTTAATCATATGATATTCAGGGTCACATTATTTAAAGCTTAATGTCACAATCAGAGGACATCTATGGCATTGGCTTCCCGTCTCTCAGGGATCCAAGTGCTCAATATTGTCCATAGTTTAGCTTACTCAGAAGTTACCCACCTTGGCTTAATATTGATGGGGGCGATTTGATTCAGGTTTGCATAGATAACCAGACTTACTAGCAGAGCAACTATAGGAACCTCCTGGTTATATGAAGCCCACTTAATTGGTCCATCTGGAGAGAATGAAACCCACCCTCCACCACCATGTTTCCTGGGATAAAACTGCAGCAATTTCAAGGCAAACCCTTAAATACCCTTCCACAGTCTCCTGCTCACTACTTTTTTTCTCTATAACATAAGAATCTTAAGGAAAGAAGCCAGGTATAGGACAGGAATTCCTTCATTGCAGGGCAGTGGTTTCACTGTATGTCAATTTTTTCTCAGGTGTATACCTTCTTCTAGAGTTGGGAGGATCAGTGTTACATCATTCTCCTTGCACTCTCTTTGGAAAACATACAGATTATATTCAGACTATGGCTAAAGGAACTAGATCAGTCTTATACAAATTTAAGGGACTCTAACCTCAAGTTCACTGCTTGTGCAGTAATGCCGGGAGAACACAACTGCTCTCAACTTCACACATACTCACAGTACCTTCATGTATAATTACAGTCTTAGTATAAGTGTCTTCCCATACCCTTCAAAGCAACTAACCTTTTAGGGGGTCCAATTGTTGTCACTCTGCCCAACTAACTAATGCATATATAACCCCAAGGGATCTGGTCATGAAGGTCCCCTCCACCAATATCAACATTGTGCCTTCTTACTTAGAGGAAAGTGTCTGTGTGTATAGCATTGCAAAAATAACTTAGGATGTTAGATTAGGGAATGAGTGGCAGTGTCTTTGAAACTTATCAACTGCCTGACTTCTCAAAGATAACACACAATTACTATTTGAACAATTATGTCATGGAACTATTATTCGTTAGACAGCTCTCAGTATTAGAAAGATCAAAGGTGATACCCAAAATTTTGCCACTTGAACTTGGATTTGGTGAAGGAAAACAACTCCCAATTACACACATAGCTAGTGGGTTCTTATTTAAAATGACAGCAATCCATCAGTTATTACAGGTAATAGAAAATGATTCAACATAGTTTCATTCCTCTTTTTATTCATTTGTATGCATGTGTGCACACACACAGTATATACACACAAAGCATGTCTTCTTTTATCAATGAAATATTGAAATCAACTTTGGAAATTAAAAAAAAAATTCTCTCCCTTGAAGTCTATGAATGACTAAATTAAGAAATATAAAAGCAAAGTCATGTATAAAGGTGGTTGAGTATCACTGGGAAGAGTGGTAGTCATTTCAAATATAAAATGCTTAAATCATGATGATAATTCTGAATCTTGGCCCTTTAAAAGTTTAAACAAAAGTCCCCTTTCTTGGCCCCACACTAACCATATGATATTTCCCCCTTTTATACATTATTTAGGTTTATTTCAATCCTTCTCTAACATTTATAGTTTTAAAAGAAATGATAGCAGAACTGAGAAAACAGACCTGGGATGCTGGTTTTTTTTTTTTTAACTTTACAATATTGTATTGGTTTTGCCATATATCAACATGAATCCACCACACGTATACATGTGTTCCCCATCCTGAACCCTCCTCCTTCCTCTCTCCCCGTATCATCCCTCTGGGTCATCCCAGTGGGACCCTGTTTTAAACCTTGATACATTAGAATTACAGGAGGCAGAAATTCCAGGAAGGCAAATGTACTGATTTTGCAATGGCAAGGCTTCCTGGGATATGAAGCATATTTATTAAAATTTTTGGAACAGAGCTATCAACAACTTCCATCACTTATTTTAATCAGATACTGCTGCTGACCAGTATGCACTACAATAAAGAGAAATCCAGTTGAGTTGAACTAATGAACTTCCAGACATTTAAGCTGGTTTTAGAAAAGGCAGAGGAACCAGCGATCAAATTGCCAACATCCACTGAATCATTGAAAAAGCAAGGGAGTTCCAGAAAAAATATCTATTTCTGCTTTAGTGACTATGCCAAAGCCTTTGACTGTGTGGATCACAATAAACTGTGAAACATTCTCAAAGAGATGGGAATACCAGACCACCTGACCTGGCTCTTGAAAAACCTATGTGCAGGTCAGGAATCAACAGTTAGAACTGGACATGGAACAACAGACTGGTTCCAAATAGGAAAAGGAGTATGTCAAGGCTGTATATTGTCCCCCTGCTTATTTAATTACACGCAGAGTACATCATGAGAAACGCTGGGCTGGAGGAAGCACAAGCTTGAATCAAGATTGCCAGGAGAAATATCAATAACCGCAGATATGCAGATGCCACCACCCTTATGGCAGAAAGTGAAGAGGAACTAAAAAGCCTCTTGATGAAATTGAAAGAGAAGAGTCAAAAAGTTGGCTTAAAGCTCAACATTCAGGAAACTGAGATCATGGCATCTGCTTCCATCACTTCATGGGAAATAGGTGGGGAAACAGTGTCAGACTTTATTTTTGGGGGGCTCAAAAATCACTGCAGATGGTGATTGCAGCCTTGAAATTAAAAAACACTTACTCCTTGGAAGGAAAGTTATGACCAACCTAGATAACATTACTATCAAGGTTGCTTACTACCAGTAAGCAGAGACATTACTTTGCCAACAAATGTCCATCTAGTCAAGGCTATCATTTTTCCAGTAGCCATGTATGGATGTGAGAGTTGGACTGTGAAGAAAGCTGAGCACCGAAGAATTGATGCTTTTGAACTGTGGTGTTGGAAAAGACTCTTGAGAGTCCCTTGGACTGCAAGGAGATCCAACAAGTCCATTCTAAAGGACATCAGTCCTGGGTGTTCTTTGGAAGGAATGATGCTAAAGCTGAAACTCCAGTTCTTTGGCCACCTCATGTGAAGACTTGAATCATTGGAAAAGATTCTGATGCTGGGAGGGATTTAGGGGCAGGAAGAGAAGGGGATGACAGAGGATAAGATGGCTGGATGGCATCACTGACTCGATGGACGTGAGTCTGAGTGAACTCCAGGAGTTGGTGATGGACAGGGAGGCCTGGCATGCTGCAATTCATGGGGTCACAAAGAGAAGGACATGACTGAGCAACTGAAGTGAACTGAACTGAATGAACTTTTCAGACTATGCCATGATAATTCATTGTATTTTGATGAGGGAGGGTATTTCTTCACTTTGGATGACTTTTTTTTTTTTTAATAAAACAAGTTAAACTCAAAACACTTTGGATACAATTTATGTTTAAAAAGATGTTAGAGCTTGACTCTTGGATTGCCATGCCATCTGAGATTTGCAGCCCGTGAAGATTTTGAAATTCCAAAGCAACATGAACATGCCAAAGAAAAAAATCTATCTTAATTCATCAAGGTGGAGAATGAAAATTTAAAAAGTATTTAGGTATAATTCAATGTCTAAAATTGAAAATAATTTTTATGTAAAAAATTTCCAATAGAGTTGAAGCAACAGGGTTTACATTATAAATAATTAGAAATCACTATAAAAGCTATAGTTAAATATCAATATGCATGATTCAAAGGCAAAAGGAGAAAGAACATGTTGTACTCAAGAATAATGGGTAGTCTTTATAAAACTTGAATAGAACACTAAAGAACAAGTAAAACTGAAGGGGGAGGTTGAAGATAAGAGATTAGCACCAGGTGAACCAAAGAGTAAGAAATTGGAGTTTAGATACTGTTCATGAAACACTGCTGCTGCTGCTGCTGCTAAATCGCTTCAGTCATGTCTGAGTCTGTGTGACCACATAGATGGCAGTCCACCAGGCTTCCCCATCCCTGGGATTCTCCAGGCAAGAATACTGGAGTGGGGTGCCATTTCCTTCTCCAATGCATGGAAGTGGAAAGTGAAAGTGAAGTTGTTCAGTTGTGTCTGACTCATAGCAACCACATGGACTGCAGCCTACCAGGCTCCTCTGTCCATGGGATTTTCCAGGGAAGAGTACTGAAGTGGGGTGCCATTGCCTTCTCTGTCATGAAACACTGAGGAATCAACTAAAAGGAAACACAGAATTCGTGGGAGATAAGGTTTGATAGTTAATATGGAGGGCTTCCCTGGTGTCTCAGACTATAAAGAATCTACCTGCAGTGGAGGAGACCTGGGTTCCATCAGTTAATATGGGACTAAATCACAGACCACAGTGAATGGGTAGGCAATAAGCATATAATAGGAACCCATTTGAGAGATTAATCTGAAAGTACTGTAGAATGATTTAAATGGAAATGATACAGGAAGAGATAGTAACAAGCCTTAAAATAACTTTCATATTTCCTCTACATATTTCTAATTTGTAAACAGTGTTTATTGTAATTAAGGATGTCACACTTACTGTCAATTTTCTCCAGTGTTTAAAATTCTAGTCAACTGTGAAAATGTGAGGTATGTTGTGGGTCAATCAAAGTGAAGAAAATATTTTTGGCAAGATCTAATATTTGGATTTAAGCTTCTGCAAAAATCAATAAAATCATAAACCATAAACTGGGTTTCATTTGAAATAAACATTTCAACTGAAGACTCAATCTAATTCTTTCACTTTTACTAATACTAGTAACTCTTTAATTCTACATAGCTTAACAATGTGTGAAAATGGCTCCAGCTTTCTGTTATCTCCTTTCCTACTATCCAAAGTTTCATGGTTTTTGCTACTTTTAGATGTAGGCTGTTTTACCACCTAAGAAGACATGCTCTGACTTTGTCTGACTTGTCCATCCCCCACCATCTGTACCTCTATATTCAGGCTAACCCTAAAGTCAGGGCCTCTACAACATTCCCAGTCCAGTGAAACCCCTTGCTTCCATCACTATCAATAATTTCTGTATCCTGCTACTAAATATGCACTGATGGCTATATCCTTTAGGTCTAATATAGAACTCAAAATGAAGCTGATTTTTCCCCATGGACAAGATTGTTAGTAACTGGGAGTTTTAAAGGATGTGTGGTTCTATCTACAGTTTGGATATCCTATTGGTTTAATTCTATTTTTGTTGGTTTAAGAAGATAGACATTATAAATAACAAGACTGATAGGGAAAATGCAGTTTTCATTGGGAAAAACCTACTCACCAATGAAACTTTTGAACACATTCCAGGTGGAAATCATGGATTTCCTAATAGTAATACCACTTTGACAGGCAACAAGGTGGAGTCATAAATAAATTTTCCCAATAACTAAAATTATTATTTTTTAGTCACTATGCTGTACATTGCATCTCTAGAACTTATTTATCTTATATCTGGAAGTTTTTACATTTTCACCACCTACCCATATTTCATCTACCTTCCACCCCCCATCATGTCACCTACTAATATTCTCTGTAACTATCAGTTCAAATTTTCTAGATTCCACATATAAGTGAGATAATACAGTATTTGTCTTACTCTGACTTTTATCACTTAACATAAGGTCACTTGCCATCAACATCATCCAAATTGTCTCAAATGGCAGTTTCCTTCTTTTTTTATGGCTGAACTATATCATGTTTTATATTTCCATTCATTCTTTGATGAAGACTTAAGTTGTTTCTATGTCTTGTCTACTGTAAATAATAATGAAATGAACATAGAGGTGTAGGTATCTTTTGAAGATAGTGCTTTCGTTTCCCTCAGATAAATACTCAGAAGTGGAATTGCTGAATCATATTGTAGCTCTAACTTTTATTTTTTGAGGACACTCCATACTGGTTTCCATAATGACTAGAAACATTCTCACCAACAACGGACAAACGTTCCTTTTTTTTAAAAATCATATCCTCTCCAATATATTTATTATCTTTTTGATAATAGCTATCCTAATAGGTGCTGGGAGGGATTGGGGGCAGGAGGAGAAGGTGACGACAGAGGAAGAGATGGCTGGATGGCATCACTGACTTGATGGACATGAGTTTGGGTGAACTCCAGGAGATGATGACAGACAGGGAGGCCCGGCGTGCTGCAATTCATGGGGTCGCAAAGAGTCAGACACAACTGAGCGACTGAACTGAACTGATCCTAATAGGTCTGAGGTGATATCTCATTGTGGTTTTGATTTGCATTTCCCTGATGCTTAGAGTTGTTGAGCATCATTTTAGGTACCTATTAGCCATTAGGATATCCACAGAAAACTATCTATTCAGTTCCTCTGACCATTTTTTAATAAAAATATTTTTTGCTGAGTTATATGAGTTTTTTATCTATTTTGGATATCAATTCCTTATCAGACATATGATTTGCAAATATTTTCTTCCATTCCACAGGTTTTGGTGGTGGTTTAATCACTAAGTCCTGTCCAGCTCTTGCGATCCCATGGACTGTAGCCCACCGGGATCCTCTGTCCATGGGATTTAGCAAGCAAGAATACTGGAGGGGTTGCCATTTTTTTTTTCCCCAGGGTCATTCCCAACCCAGGGATCAAACCTGCTACTCCTGCATTGCAGGCAGTCTCCTGCATTGCAAGCAGATTTTTTACCATTGAGGCACCAGGGAAACCCTATTGCACAGATTGCTTTTATTTTGTTTTTGATGGTTTCCTTTGCTATACAAAAGCTTTTTACCTTGATGTAGTCCCATTTTATTTTTGCTGTTGGTGTCAAATCCAAAAAATCATTGGCAAGACCAATGCCAAGGAGCTTACACTATATGTCTTCTTCTAGAAATTTTGTGGTTTAAAGTCTTACAGTCAAATCTTTAATCCATTTTCGGTTGCCTTTTTTGTATTGTGTGAGACAGTGGTCAAGTTTCATTCTTTGTATTGGCTGTTCAGTTTTCCCAACACTATTTATTGAAGAACCTATCCTTTGCTTATTGTATATTCCTATCTCTTTTGTTATAAATTGATTGATCCTATAAATGTATATTTATTTATGTGCTCTATATTCTATTCCATTGATATGTATGTCTCTTTTTAGGTAAAAAATGTACTGTTTTGATTACTAAAATTATTTTAAACACTAAAATATTGGGGGGAGGACTATTTGAGGTAAAAAGCAGTCACATATATACCATACATGTCCTACTTCCACATCTTCTAATGCCTAATTTTCTTTTTTTTATGACTCAGGATCATAATTATTTTTTTCTTATGGGCTAACTTGGGCTTCCCTGGTGGCTCAGATGGTAAAGAATCCATCTGCAATGTTGGAGACCTGGGTTCGATCCCTGGTTTGGGAAAATCTCCTGGAGATGGGAATGGCTATACACTCCAGTATTCTGGCCTGGAGAATTCCATGGACAGAGGAGCCTGGCAGGCTACAGTCCATGGGATCACAAAGAGTCAGATGCAACTGAGTGTTTTTTTTTGTTTTGTTTTGTTTTTTTTTACAGTCTAACTTGCTGGGAAATCTGCATTTCAGTTTTCTTTACTCTTCCTTCTATATCCAGTAGACAACTATAATTTTTACTGTCTCTATGACTGCTTTTAATAATGTCCATTCTCTCCTACCTACTTTTTGATGGTTGAAATCTGTTCCATTCAGAATCTTCTGCTGTGGTTCTCTAACTGTTCAATATGCCCATTTACACAAAGACTCAGATTCCTCCAAAATAGACCATTTATTCACTCATTTCTTCCATTTATCTATTCATTCTTTCATACAACAAATACTTATAGAGCTCTTTGGTGTATGTTGTGATGTTGTAATGGATAAGACAACAATGGCCATTGTCTTCAGGAACCTCACAATACTTTTACACATAAGTACACATTTTGTGTGATCTGAGGGTGAGAAATAAAGGTTTCTGGGGGAGCACTTCTAAGACCTGGAGTTTAAGGAGTTCAAGTTCAAGGAGAACTTCCTGGAAAAAATGACATCTCATTTGCAACCTGAAGAATGAGCACCATTAGCTAGGTGTTAGAGCAAAGATAAAATTTATTTCCAGAAAAAAACTCTACTTCTGTTCCTTAAAATCCTTCTCTTTTCAGTATCTTCCTATTCTAGGATAAAATAAGACTAAAATATCCTCATCTCTGTTTTTCCTTTGGTTTTCTCTTCTCTGTGATCCACTATTTCTCAAGTATTAGAGATGACCCTAAATACAAGGTACTCACTCCAAAGTCCATAGGCCTTGAAGGGTTCCAAAGTCCCTGAAAGCTTCCAGTTCTTCAAGGCTCAAACATCTTCCCAGATTAAGTCACCCTTCCTTATTTCTTATAATAGTTGCAACTGTGAGAAGAGAAAATATGTGTTTTACCCTCTATCCTCAATGATGAGGATGACCAGTTTTACCTTAAATGACTATTACCATAGCAGACATTTGTATAGGCATTTGATAAGTTGTCTTTACCTTTTCATTTAATGTTAACTACCCAACATGTTTATAAAGGAAAATTACTTCTTTTATTTCTATATAGTCCTTCATTACATATACTTGATGCTTTTCAGAACTTTTTTCTAAAAAGTACGGCATGAGTGACATGAATCTCAGGGTTGGATTCTCAACCTGATTAAATATTATTGATACTAAGAGTAAAACTTCAGATCACAGTCTAAAGGAATACACTCTATTGTTTAAGTCCACAGAGTTTGTGAACAATATTTTGTTGTTTCAAGCTGATTTTCTTATTTCTGGAATTAGAAACTATTTCTGAAGAATGTGAATGACCAAAAATCAGAGACAGATAATTCACAATTATTGCTGAAGGTTTAACAGATTGTCTTCCTGGAACACAACTATTTCTGGATTCATATTTCCAACAGTCTATTGGACATATCCATTTGAACATTACATATCAGTTCTGTCTCAGAAATATCTTTCAAAATCATTTTCTTTCAAATTGCTACTGTATTACTTCAAATCCTTATTTTCTCCTACCCAGAGAATTTCAGGGCATATCTGGTCTTTCAGCTTCTAGTCTTTCTTATTCATTCCATCATTAATCCACCTACTAGAGAGATTTTACCTGGACCTTATTTGGATCATGTTGTTATTAATACTAATTTTTCAATATATTTTCCTTAATTAGGGGTGGCATTCAAGGCAGTCTTACTTCTTCCACCCTAATTCCTACTACATTCCCTCATATAACAAACATGCACATACAATGTATGCAAGATAAAAGATTTAATGCCTCCATTTCCTTGTACCTCTCATATTCTTTCTGCCTAAAATGATTATTACTTAAGGCCAACTACATAATTTGTGAGGCCCAGTGAAAAATGAAGATATATAACCTTGTTCAAAAAACAGGGAAGAAGTGCTATTAAATGTACGTATAAAGGTTTTTTCTTTCTCCCATGGCCTCTCTTTTATCTGGACATGATGTTTTTATTTGCTATTTAATATCATTCATGGCTAATTCATGTCAATGTATGGAAAAAACCACCACAATAGTGTAAAGTAATTAGCCTCCAATTAAAATAAATAATTTTTAAAAAGAAAAAAATATTATTAATATGGATTTTAACATTCAGTTTTATAGTGAGTGCTGACAGTTTTCAATACAAAAGTCAGCCTTGCCAGTTAATTCTTCTCCATTGGGTTAATTCCTACCTGGTCTTTAAAACTTAGCACAACCATATTCCTCTCTGTAAATTTTTCACAACATCCATTTTTTATTGACTTTATAACTTTTTGCACTTTTCCCTGTTAATATACATAGGCTTTGGAACCAGAAAACTAAGTTTGAGATCTGACTCTGTCTCTGCGTCATTAGATACAATATTTATTCATTCTGAGTTTTAATTTCCTTGTCTAAAATATAGATTTCAGTACCCACAAGATTGTATGAGGCTTAAAATTATTTAAATAATTTGAACAGTGTTTAGCACTCAATAAATGGTAGCTTTATTGTCATTATTAACAGGTGACACTATACTGACTATTTGTGTTCCTCTCCTCACTATACTAGAGATCATCTATTCTCTATATTCCCCTCAGTATCTACCATAGCTCTCAGCACACTCAAAGGAAGTACGCTGAATAAATGAGCTAAATCTTTTCTTGCGCACTTAGCACAACACCTGTCACACAGTACACATTCTTTTAATGTGTGTCGTATTACTTTGAAGGAATCGTTGTTTTAACCATCATCATGTACATTTCAGTTGAAGCTGACATCCACTGCTACAAATACACAGCAAACTGCAATTGTGTCTCCTGTTAAAAACAGATTTTTCTAGAATTCATAAAAAAATTATTCTTTTACATCCTAGATTTAGCTAAAGTCACAGTTCTCAGTTGCAGCCAAAATTAGAAAACAATTTTGCTGGATATTTCTGGTGGGACTGAAAGCAAGAAATGTTTCTTCCCATTCCAAGGAAATGAAGTTATATTAAAAGGAAACTATCAGAACTTCCCTAGTGGTCCAGTGGTTAAGACTCCATGCTTCTAATGCATGGGGTGGGTTCAATCCCTGGACAGGGAATTAAGATCTCACATGTCATGAGGAGTGGCCAAAAAAGGGAAAATATTGGGGAGAGGAGATTTTCTATCAAATGTGTCCAGTCATTCTTGTCTTAGGGGATGCTGGAGTTTTTAGTAGGTTTCTGACTTAGGGCAAGCTTTCTTTTTAATACCATAGTGCAAGATGACCAATAAAAAGCTTTATTTTTCTTTTCTTGTTGAGACTAGCTCTTAGAATTTCACAGTAAATTAAATAGAGAGGCTAAACCATCTTTCAGAATTCCAAGCTATGATCCTGCTATGCTTTAGTGGTAAAAGAAAATGTTGATGGAATGACATCTGATGTTCTATCACAATTCAGCCAACATTTCAACACACCTAGAATGTCAGTTCAGACTCATCGATATCATTAACATTCCATGACCTGTTAGCATGAAGCCTTTGGGCATAAGTTTATCAGTTCTCTCAGTGTTGACTGAAGGAGTAATACGATTTTCTCTTACAACTAAACTCTATGTGAATTTACAACATTATAATATAAGGACTAAAAGTAAAGTTTAATGGTAGGCATTTCATAAAGAACTTCAGGAGCCATCTTCATGAATTTTCTTTCAGTTCAGTTCATTCGCTCAGTCATGTCCAACTCTTTGTGACCCCATGAATCGCAGCACACCAGGCCTCCCTGTCCATCACCAACTCCCGGAGTTCACTTAGCCTCACGTCCATCAAGTCAGTGATGCCATTCAGCTATCTCATCCTCTTCCATCCCCTTCTCCTCCTGCATCCAATCCCTCCCAGCATCAGAGTCTTTTCCAATGAGTCAACTCTTCGCATGAGGTGGCCAAAGTATTGGAGTTTCAGCTTTAGCATCACTCCTTCCAAAGAAATCCCAGGACTGATCTCCTTCAGAATGGACTGGTTGGATCTTCTTGCAGTCCAAGGGACTCTCAAGAGTCTTCTCCAACACCACAGTTCAAAAGCATCAATTCTTCGGTGCTCAGCTTTCTTCACAGTCCAACTCTCACACCCATACATGACCACTGGAAAAACCATAGCCTTGACTCAATGGACCTTTGTTGGCAAAGTAATGTCTCTGCTTTTGAATATGCTATCTAGGTTGGTCATAACCTTTCTTCCAAGGAGTAAGTGTCTTTTAATTTCATGGCTGCAATCACCATCTGCAGTGATTTTGGAGCCAAAAAAAATAAAGTCTGACACTGTTTCCACTGTTTCCCCATCTATTTTCCATGAAGTTAACTTCCCACAATTGTAATTTTAGTGGGCTTCCCTGGTAGCTCAGACAGTAAAGAATCTGCCTGCAAGGAAGAAGACCAGAGTTCCATCCCTAGGTCAAAAAGATCTCCTGGAGAAGGGAATGGCTACCCACTACCCAGTATTCTTGCCTGGAGAATTCCATGGACAGAGGAGCCTGGAAGGCTGCAGTCTTTGGGATTTTCCTTCAAACCTTGCTTTACATTTGTCTAAACTGAACAGATATTAGCCTGGTGAGTACAATATTGATTTCTAATTTACCATTCTAAGAATTTTAAACGTCAAGGTACTGGCAAATGACATTAATATTTTCTTTTGCTTAATTTTTTCATACATTCAATATGAGCAAATTAGAATTATCATCAAGTAACCACTGATTTCTAAATGTGATATTAAAATTAATTTAAAAGAATCCAAACATTTCATTTGTGTAACTCTCATGTGAAACAAGCTGCCAGAAAATATCTCTATGTGATAAATAATATTTCTATTTCAAGGATACCAAAGACTAACATAATGTTTCTCAGTGGAAATTTCTTTCATGTTGAATATCCTATATCTGAAGGAGCCCTCAGTGATGAATACAGAAAGGAGCAAAATATGTATTTGTGCCTGCATTCCAGAGAAATCATTTGTAGAGTCCCTAAGGCATGGCAGCAACTTTTATGCCATAAAACCATTACTCCAACAGCCATCTACACAGAATTACCTATTATATAATTTAATGTTTAAAATATTCATTTATAACATGGTCTATCTCACAATACCTAATGACAAGTGGTAATAATGGATTGCTACTGAATGCATTTCGATTTAATGAATGTTTTTAAATAGGAGTTTCTTCACAGGATAACAATATCCAGTGAAAAACAGATGACAGAGCACATTACTTTTTTTTCAGTATTAAATGATTCCACTTTGAAAATTAAAATGGCTCCAGTTATGTACAGATTAAAAGCCACAAGCATCTATCTGATATTAGCTTTCTCTAACTAAATAGCCAAAAGTCATCGTCAGCATCATCATCAGGACAGACTTATTGGATTTACAAGTTATCTAAAACAGTTACTAAAGGAAAATTTAGTTGATAATCAGTATAGAAGATGCATGGCAGCTAACAAGAGTACAGTTTCTGATTATTAATATATGGTCTATTTTGACTGTGTGGAATATAACAATATATATAAAAGTGTTACTATGACTTTAAATTTTTGTTTAGTGGCTAAGTTGTGTCCAACTCTTCGTGACCCCATGAACAGAGGAGTTTGGCGGGCTACTATAGTACTATACTATGATTTTAAATTGGCAGTCCTCAAATATATGTAAGTGGATTAATGCCAGACTGAGTGTGTAAATCAAGCAACATTTTGAAAAACAGCCACTGTAAAATATTTTAGGACATAGTCATGATAGCAAATGAAAAATTATAGCTAAGGCATCAATTATTTGGTGAAGATACATGTCATTAACATGTATGTATACATATTCTTATACAGACAATATAGATACTCATAAAGGAGAGGAATTAGTTTGTTTGCCTACAGATATGCAAATGGACATGTATATCTGTACCTATGCAGAATATTATGTTTGTAGTTGTAGAATAGTAGTGGTTATAGTTACAATATAAGTAATAAATTATATTAAACTTCAAATATACCAAATACAGTTGATCTGAACAACAGAAGTTTGAATTATGAGGGTTTATTTATAACATTTTTTCATAAAAACATATTATAGCACTACTGATCCAAGTTCCGTTGAATTCATTGATGAAGAAATTTGGATAGGGAGGAATAACTGTAAAGTTTTACATGATTTTCAGCTGTGTCATGGATCAGTGCACCCGAGTCTCAATGTTTTTTGAGGATCAAGTGTAAAAGAGATATAAATCTTTTATTGCCCATCACCAAAGTTCAGAAGATTAGCTATTATGCTATATATTACTAAAGTCCATTAAAAAAAACATAGCAATTATCAACACCATCATTATTATTATATGAAGTAATCTGGCCAATCTGAAAACAAAAATATTATGAATTTTTCTTCTTTCTTTATTTCCTTTCTTACTTTTAGTCTTTTTTTCTCTAAATATTTGTTGAATACTTATATACTAGTGGGCCTTAGAAAGTAGTGATGCCTTAGGAAGCATCACTGTGAACAAAGCTAGTGGAGCTGATGGAATTCCAGCTGAGTTATTCAAATCCTAAAAGATGATGCTGTGAAAGTGCTGCACTCAATATGCCAGGGAATTTGGAAAACTTAGCAGTGGCCATAGTTCTAGAAAATGTCAGTTTACATTCCAATCCCAAATAAGAGCAATGCCAAAGAATGTTCAAACTACCACAAAATTGCACTTATTTCACATGCTAACAAAGTAATGCTCAAAATTATCCAAGCTAAGTTTCAACAGTACATGACTCCAGAACTTTGAGATGTACAAGTTGGATTTAAAAAAGGCAGAGGAAACAGAGATCAAATTGCCAACATCCATCAGATCATAGAAAACTCTAGAGAATACCAGAAAAACATCTACTTCTACTTCATTAACTATGATAAAGCCATTGACTTTGTATATCACAACAAACTGGAAAATTCTTCAACAGATGGGAATACCAGACCACCTTACCTGCCTCCTGCAAAACCTGTATGCAAATCAAGAAGTAACAGTTAGAATTAGACATGGAACAATGGGCTGGCTCAAAATTGGGACAGGAGTACGTCAAGGCTATATATTGCCACCCTGCTTATTTAACTTGTATGCAGAATATATCATGTGAAATGCCAGGCTGGATGAAGCACAAGCTGGAATCAAGATTGCAGGGAGAAATGTCAACAACCTCAGATATGCAGATGACATCACCAACTGAATGGACATGAGTTTGACCAAACTCCAGGAGATGAAGAACAGGGAAGTCTGATGTTTTATTGCACTTATATGTGTTCTATTTGAAATTTGAGCATATCCATTAAAAAATTCCATTTTAATACATAAGCTTTGGCATAATACTATATTTAACACCATATCTCTGTAAAATAATATATTGGATATCATGTTGTTGTTCAGTTGCTCAGTCGTATCCAACTCTTCATAACTGCATGGACTGCAGCATGCCATGCTTCCCTGTCCCTGACCATCTCCATGCCATCCAACAATCTGTCACCCTTTTCTCCTTCTGCCTTAAATTTTTCCCAATATCAGGGTCTTTTCCAATGAGTCAGCTGTTCACATCAGGTGGCCAAAGTACTGGAGCTTCAGCTTCAGCATCGATCCTTCCAAAGTGTATTCAGGGTTGATTTCCTTTAAGATTGACTGATTTCATCTCTTTGCTTTCCAAGGTACTCTCAAGAGTATTCTCCAGCTCCTCTGTTCAAAAGCATCAGTTCTTCAGTGTTCTACCTTCTTTATGCTCCAACTCTCTCATCCATACATAACTACAAGAAAGACCAAACCCTTGACTATATGGACTTTTGTCAGCAAAATGATGTCTTTGCTTTCTAACACAATCTCTTGGTTTGTCAGGGCTTTCCTACAAAGAAGCATGTCTGAGATTGTCAATAGTTCTCCTGGAAATCTTGATTCTGGCTTGTTGCTCATCCAGCCTGGCCATTCACATGATGTGCTCTGTGTGTAAGTTGAATAAACAGGGTGATGATAAGCAGCCTTGTCGTACTCCTTTCTCAGCCCTGAACCAGTCAATGTTCTCACTGTTGTTTCCACATACAGTTTTCTCAGGAGACAGGTAATATGGTCATATATTCTCATCTCTTTAAGAGCTTTCCAAACAAAATAAGTTTGCTATGATCCACACAAAGGCTTTAACATAGTCAATGAAATAGAGATATGTTTTTCTGACATTCCCTTGCTTTCTCTTTGATTCAGCAAATTTTGGCAATTGGTCTCTCATTCCTCTTCCTTTTCTAAACTTCCCCTTGAACCCCTGGAAGTTCTTGGTTCATGTAATGCTGAAGCATAGCTTGGAGGATTTTGAGCATAAACTTGCTAGCACTGAAATGAGTGTAATTGTGTGAATTGAATATTCTTTGGCTTTGCTGTTCTTTGGGTTTTGAATGAAAAGTGACCTTTTCCCGGCCTGTGGCCACTGCTGAGTTTTAGAAATTTGTTGGCATATTAAATGCAGCACCTTAACAACACCATTTTTTGGTTGCAGATTAAGTCCACACAATCAAATAGGTAGATTTTGTGTCTCTGGAATATATAAAAGGACAATGAATGTTCCCACAAAAGGAAACACTCAACTCTAGCAGCTGTGAACATCGGAGGCAAACACATATGGGAGTAGAGTCACATTAAAGTATGAGTTGTCCTCACAACCGCTACAGAGGAGACCAGCCCTCCCTAGCATTGGAGGGCCTCCTGGGGAGGTGAAGTTGGATTGTGTCGCACAGCAGAGGAAAAGATATTAACAGGTGAGACTTTAGGAAAAACTTTCATTATTATTTATAAGTTTTAATTTGTTGTTTTGTTGGTTCTATTTTTTCTCTTCTTTTTTCTCTGTTGTTTTGGCTATTGTTTTAATTGTTATTATTTCTATTTAGGCTTTTAAAGTTTGAAAATTATTTTTATTTGTTTTAGGGGGTTTCTTTTTGTTATTTTTCTTTAATATATATAGATCTTTTGTATACTTCTATTTTAACTTTGTTTTTCTAATTTTTCACAATTTTTATGCATTTGTTTAGTTTTCTTTGCTTCATTCACTGGGTAGCATTCTGCCTTGATTTTTTTTTCCCCTGTTTTCTGTTTTAACTAATTTCATTCTTAATTGATTGTTTTCATTTTTGGTTTTATTTGTTCATTAGGTCACTTTCTAATACTCTGTTGTCTTGGTCTATTTTGGTTTTGTGTGCATTGACTCCTTTGGTTTTGTTTATGTTTGCCTGATTTTGCTTTTACCATCTGTCTGGATTTCATGTTTCATCTTTGTGTGTGTGTGTGTGTGTGTGTGAATCCCCTTTATTGCCATGACAAATGGCTTGTGGAGTCTCGCTTTCCTGACCAGAAGTTTGGACTGAGCCTCTGGGGTGGGAGCACTGAGTTCAGGATGCTAGATAGCCAAAGAACGTATGACCTAAGAGTATTAATTGGTGAGAGCTCCCATGAAGGCTTCCACCCAAATCCAAGACCTGGTACCACCCAACTGCCTGCAGCACCCAGTGTTAGAAGATTCAGCAAAACAAGGTAGGAATACAGACCCAACCATCAGCAGACCGACTGCCCAGAGACACCCCAAAACACATCACATACTCTGCCTATCAGAGGGAAAATACTTATCTCCACCAACCAGAATATAGGCACAAGTGTCTCCCAACATAAAGCCTACATAATACACTGGGCCAAACTTCCCCACTGAGGGCAGAGACCAGAAGTAAGATGAACCATGACCTTATACCCTGGGGAAAGGAGAACTGTAACAGTAAGTTAGAAAAAAGGAAAAGACAGATAAATATCTAACAGATGAAGGGATGAGGTAAAAGCACACAAGACCAAATGAACTAAGAAGAAATAAGCAAACTCCCTCAAAAAATTTCAGAGTAATGAGATTAAAGATGATCTAAAATCTTGAAAATAGAATGGAGATAATGCAAGCAGTCTCTAACATATTTGCTGCTGCTGCTGCTGCTAAGTCGCTTCAGTCATGTCCGACTCTGTGAGACCCCATAGACGGCAGCCCAACAAGCTCCACCATCCCTGGGATTCTCCAGGTAAGAATACTGGAGTGGGTTTCCATTTCCTTCTCCAATGCATGAAAGTGAAAAGTGAAAGTGAAGTCACTCAGTCATGTCCAACTCTTAGGGACCCCATGGACTGCAGCCTACCAGCCTCCTCCATCCATGGGATTTTCCAGGCAAGAGTACTGGAGTGGGGTCCCATTGCCTTCTCTGCTAACATATTTAACAAGGACCTAAAAGAAATAAAGAATAAACAAAAAGTGATGAACAACACAATTAGTGAAATTAAAAACATTCTAGATGAGTCAATAGCAGAATAACTGAAGCAGAAGAATAGATATGTGACTCAGAAGATAGAAAGCTGGAAATAACTGCCAAAGAGCAGAATAAATAAAATAGAAGTAAAGGACTTCAGGGACATTTTTTATATCTCTAGAACAGTATTAAACACACCAAAAATCAAATTACATGGGTCCCAAAAATAAAAAAGTCTGAGAAAATATTTGAAGAGGTTATAGTTGAAAACTTTCTTAGCATGGGAAAGGAAATAACCACCCAAGTCCAGGAAATGCAGACAGTCTTGCACAGAATAAACAGAATATTAAAAGCAGCAATGGAAAAGCAACAAATAACATACAAGGAAATCCCAATATGGTTAACAGCAGATCTTTCTGCAGAAATGCCACAGTCCAGAAGGGAGTGACAAGATATATTTAAAGTAATGAAATGGAAAAACCTACAACAAAGGTTACTCTACCAAGCAAGGATCTCATTCAAAATTGGAAAAATCAAAACATTTTACAGACAAGCAAAAGTTAAGAGAATTCAGCACCACCAAACCAACTTTACAACAAATGCAAAAGGGACTGTCCTAGGCAGGAAACACAAGAGAAGGAAGAGTAAAAGGAACATGTACATCAATAATGACTTTAAATGTAAAGGAATTAAATGTTTCAACCAAAAGGTACAGACTGGCTGAGTAGATACAAAACCAGTATATATACAAGACCAGTATATAAGCTGTCTGCAAGAGACCCACTTCAGATGTAGGGACACATGTAGACTGAAAGTGAGGGGATGGAAAGATATATTCCATGCAAATAAAAATCAAAAGAAAGCTGCAGCAGCAATTTTCATAGAAGACAAAATAAACTATAAAGAATATTACAAAAAATGAGGAACCACATTAAATAACAATCACAGGATCAATCCAAGAAGAAGACATACCAATTGAAAATATTTATGCACCCAACATAGGAGCAACACAATCCATAAGAAAAATGCTAAGCAGAAATATAGAGCAACACAATAATAGCAGGGGAATTTAACACCTCACTTACACCAAGGGACAGATCATGCAGACAGAAAAATTGTAAGGAAATTCAAGACTTAAATGATACATTAAATCAGATGTACCTAATTGATATCTACTAGACATTCCAATCGGAGAAGGCAATGGCATCACACTCCAGTACTCTTGCCTGGAAAATCCCATGGATGGAGAAGCCTGGTAGGCTGCAGTCCATGGGGTCGCTAAGAGTCAGACATGACTAAGAGACTTCACTTTCACTTTTCACTTTAATGCACTGGAGAAGGAAATGGCAACCCACTCTAGTATTCTTGCCTGGAGAATCCCAGGGACGGGGGAGCCTGGTGGGCTGCCATCTATGGGGTCCCACAGAGTCGGACACGACTGAAGCTACTTAGCAGCAGCAGCAGCAGCAGACATTCCAATGAAAAGCAGCAGAATACACTTTTTTTTTTCCTCAAGTGCACATGAAACATTCTCCAGGATAGAGCACATCTGCATCACAAGTTTGGAACAAATACGTATAAGAAAATTGAAATGTATCAAGTACCTTGTCTGGCCCCAAAATGCTGACTCAGACAGTTAGTTCAGTCGCTCAGTCATGTCCAACTCTTTGAGACCACATGGACTGTCACATGCCAGGCTTCCTTATCCATCATCAGCTTCTGAAGCTTGATCAAACTCATGCGCATTGAGTTGGTGATGCCACACAACCAACTCATGTTCAGCCATCCAGTTCTCCTTCTGCCTTCAATCTTTTCTAGCATCAGGGTCTTTTCCAGTGAGTCAACTCTTTGCATGAGGTGGCCAAAGTATTGGAGTTTCAGCTTTAGCATCATTCCTTCCAAAGAAACCCCAGGGCTGATCTCCTTCAGAATGGACTGGTTGGATCTCCTTGCAGTCCAAGGGACTCTCAAGAGTCTTCTCCAACACCACAGTTCAAAAGCATCAATTCTTCGGTGCTCAGCCTTCTTCACAGTCCAACTCTCACATCCATACATGACCACTGGAAAAACCATAGCCTTGACTAGATGGACCTTTGTTGGCAAAGTAATGTCTCTTATTTTCAATATGCTATCTAGGTTGGTCATAACTTTTCTTCCAAGGAGTAAGCGTCTTTTAATTTCATGGCCGCAGTGTGCAAAAAAGATCTTCACGACCCAGATAAGCACGATGGTGTAATCACTCACCTAGAGCCAGATAGCCTGGAATGTGAAGTCAAATGGGCCTTAGAAAGCACCACTATGAACAAAGCTGGTGAAGGTGATGGAATTCCAGTTAAGCTATTTCTAATCCTGAAAGATGATGCTGTGAAAGTGCTGCACTCAATATGCCAGCAAATTTGGAAAACCCAGCAGTGGCCACAGGACTGGAAAATGTCAGTTTTCGTTCCAATCCCAAAGAAAGGCAGTGATGTTGGAGCTCCCCAAAATAAAGTCTCTCACTGTTTCCATTTCCCCCCCATCTATTTTTCATGAAGTGATGGGACCAGATGCCATGATCTTAGTTTTCTGAATGTTGAGTTTTAAGTCAACTTTTTCACTTTCCTCTTTCACTTTCATCAAGAGGCTCTTTAGTTCCTTGCTTTCTGCCATAAGGGTGGTGTCATCTGCATATTTGAAGTTATTGCTATTTCTCCCAGCAATCTTGATTCCAGCTTGTGCTTCTTCCAGCCCAGCGTGTCTCATGATATACTCTGCACATAAGTTCAATAAGCAGGGTGACAATATACAGTCTTGACGTACTCCTTTCCCATTTTGGAACAGTCTTCTGTTCCATGTTCAGTCCTAGCTGTTGCTTCTTGACCTGCATACAGATGTCTCCGAGGCATGTAAGGTGGTCTGCTATTCCCATCTCTTGAAGAATTTCCACAGTTTGCTGTGATCCACAAAGTCAAAGGCTTTGGCATAGTCAGTAAAGCAAAAGTAGATATTTTCTGGAACTCTCTTGCTTTTTCAATGATCCAACGGATGCTGGCAAATCTATCTATGGTTCCTCTGCCTTTTCTAAATTCAGCTAGAACAGCTGGAAGTTCACGGTTCATGTACTGTTTAAGCCTGGCTTCAAGAATTTTGAGCATTACTTTGCTAGCATGTGAGATGAGTGCAACTGTGCAGTAGTTTGAACATTCTTTGGCATCGCCTTTCTTTGGGATTGGAATGAAAACTGACCTTTCCCAGTCATGTAGTCACTGCTGTTTTCCAAATTTGCTAGCATATTGAGTGCAGCACTTTTATAGCATCATCTTTTCGGATTCAAAATAGCTCAACTGGGATTTCATCACCTCCACTAGCTTTGTTCATAGTGATATTTCCTAAGGCTCACTTGACTTTGCATTCCAGGATGTCTGTTTTTAGGTGAATGATCACACCATGGTGGTTGTCTGGGTCATTAAAAAAAATTTTTTTTTGTATAGTTCTTCTATGTATTTTTGCCACCTCTTCTTAATATCTTCTGCTTCTGTTAGGTCTATACAATTTCTGTCCTTTATCGAACCCATATTTGCATGAAATATTCCCTTGGTATCTCTAATTTTCTTGAAGAGACTTCTAGGCTTTCCTATTTTCTTGTTTTCCTCTATTTCTTTGCATTGATCACTTAGGAAGGCTTTCTTATTTCTCCTTGCTATTCTTTGGAACTCTCCATTCAAATGGGTATATGTTTTCTTTTCTCCTTTGCTTTTCACTTCTCTTCTTTTTGCAGCTATTCTTAAGTTCTCCTTAGACAACCATTTTGCCTTTTTGCATTTCTTTTTTGGGGGATAGTCTTGATCCCTGCCTCCTATACAATGTCATGAAACTCCATCCATAGTTATTCGGGCAGTCTGTCTATCAGATCTAGTCCCTTAAATCTATTTGTCACGTCTACTATATAATCAAAAGGAATTTGATTTAGGTCATACCTGAATGGTCTAGTGGTTTTCCCTACTTTCTTCACCTTAAGTCTGAATTTGGCAATAAGGAATTCATGATCTGAGCCACAGTTAGCTCCTCATCTTGTTTTTGCTGACTGTATAGAGCTTCTCCATCTTTGGCTGCAAAGAATATATTCAATCTGATATCTGTATTGACCATCTTTTGATGTCCATGTGTAGAGTCTTCTCTTGTATTGTTGGAAGAGGGTGTTTGCTATGATCAATGCATTCTCTTGGAAAAATTCTATTATCCTTTGCCCTGCTTCATTTTGTACTCCAAGGCCAAATTTGCCTGTCACTTCAGGTTTCTCTTTATGTCCTACTTTTGCATTCCAGTCCCCTATAATGAAAAGGACATCTTTTTTAGGTGTTAATTCTAGAAGGTCTTGTAGGTCTTCATAGACCCATTTAACTTCAGATTCTTAAGCAGTACTTACTGGGGCATAGACTTGGATTACTGTGATATTGCATGGTTTGCTTTGGCAATGAACAGAGATCATTCTGTCATTTTTCAGACTGCAACCAAGTTCTGCATTTCAGACTCTTTTATTGACTATGAGGGCTACTCCATTTCTTCTAAGAGATTCTTGCTGACAGTAGTAGCTACAATGGTCATCTGAGTCAAATTCATCCATTCCAGTCCATTTTAGTTCACCGATTCTGAGAATGTTGATGTTCACTGTTGTCATCTCCTGTTTGAACATTTACAATTTACCTTGATTCATGGACCTAACATTCCAGGTTCTTATGCAATATTGTTGCTTACAGCATCAGACTTGCCTTCTATCACCAGTCACATTCATAGCTGGGAATTGTTTTTGCTTTGGCTCTGACTCTTCACTCTTTCTGGAGTTATTTCTCCTCTCTTCTTCAGTAGCATATTGAGCACCTACCGACCTAGGGAGTTCATCTTTCAGTGTCATATCTTTTTGCCTTTTCATACTGTTTATGGTACTGTAAAGGAAATGAGAAGGATTTGGCAACCCATTCCAATATTCTTGCCTAGAGAATTCCATGGACAGAGGAGCCTGGTGAGCTGCTGTCCATAGGGTGGCACAGAGTAGGACATGACTGAAGTAACTTAGCATGCATGCAAACATTGGAGAAGGAAATGGCAACCCACTCCAGTATTCTTGCCTGGAGAATCCCAGGGACAGGGGAGCCTGGTGGGATGCCATCCATGGGGTCGCACAGAGTAGGACTTGACTGAAGCAACTTAGCTGCAGCAGCAGCAGCAAGGCAAGAATACTAAAGTTGTTTGCCATTTCCTTCTCCATTGGACCACATTTTGTCAGAACTGTCCACCATGACCAGTCCATCTTGGGTGGCCCCACATGGCATGGCTCATGGTTTCACTGAGTTAGACAAGGATGTGGTCCATGTGATCAGTTTGAATAGTTTTCTCTGGTTGTGGTTTTAATTTTGTCTGCCCTCTGAGAGATAAGGTAACAGATGCATGGAAACTTCCTGATGGGAGAGACTGACTGTGGAGGAAACTGGGTCTTTTTCTGATGGAGGGACCATGCTCAGTAAATCTGCAATCCAATTTTCTGTTAATGGGTGGGTCTGTATTCCTTCCCTGTTGTTTGACCTGAGACCAAACTATGGTGGAGGTAATGAAGATAATGGCGACCTCCTTCAAAAGGTCCCATGCACACACTGCCACACTCAATGCCCCCAATCCTGCAGCAGGCCACCACCGACCCAGGTCTCCAATGGAGACTCCTGGACACTCACAGGCATGTCTAGGTCAGTCTCTTGTGGAGTCACTGCTCCTTTCTCCTGAGTCCTGGTTGCACAAAGTTTTGTTTGTGCCCTCCAAGATTCTGTTTCCCCAGTTCTGTGTAAATTCTGGTGGCTCTGTGATGGTGTTAATGGTGACTTTCTACAAGAGGGCTTATGCCACACCCAGGTCTGCTGCACCTGGTGCCCCTGCTCCTGCAGCAGGCCACTGCTGACCTGTACCTCCACAAGAGACACTCAAACACTCAAAGGCAGGTCTTGCTCAGTCTCTGTGGGTCTCCTGGTGTGCACAAGGTTTTTTTTGAGCCTTCAGAGCATCTCTGGTGGGTATGGGGTTTGATTCAAAATGTTATTTTGCCCCTCCTAAAATCTTGCTTGGGCTTCTCTTTTGCCCTTTGATGTGGGGCATCTTTTTTGGTGGGATCCAACATTCTCCTGTCATGGTTGTTTAGCAGTGAGTTGTAATTTTGGTGTTCTCACAGGAGAAGATGAGTGCAAGTCCTTCTATTCTGCCATTCTGTGAATGCTATTAGATTATATATAAATGATGCTATGAGATCAGGTATAAATTACAGGAAAAAGAAATTGTAAAAAAACAACAACAGCAACACTTGGAAGCTAAGCAATACCCTTCTAAATAAGCAAGTCATCACTGAAAAAAATCAAGAATTTTTTTTAAAATATCTAATAGCAAATGACAATGAAAACATGAAGAACAAAAACCTATGTTATGTACCAAAAGCAGTTTGTAAGAGGGAAGTTTTTAGAAATACAATCCTACTGCTAAAATTCTTCCTCAAGAAGAAAAACTCCAAGTAGCAACCTAACATCCATCTAAAACAAATAACAAAAGAATAGTAATGAGAAAAACACCAAAGTTACTAAGATGAATGAAATCATAGAGATCAGAACAGAAATAAATGGAAACAAATGAAGGAAACTATAAAAAAGATCAATAAAAACTAAACGCTGGCTCTTTGAGAAGTTAAACAAAACTGACAATCCATTAGCCAGATTTATCCAGAAAAAAGGAAGAAGAATCAAATAAATAAAACTACAAATGAAAAAGCAGAGGGTATAACAGATAATGCAGAAATACAAAGCATCAAAGGTGACTACTACAAGTAATTACATGCTAATGAAATGTACAATTTGGAAGAAGTGGACAAATTCTTAGAACAGTGCAACCTTCCAAGACTGAACCAGGAAGAAATAGAAATTATGAACAGATCAATTGCAAGCACTGAAATCGAAATTGTGATAAAAAATCTTCCAACAAACAAAAGCCAGATGGATTCACAGGCTTCTAACAAATGTTTAGAGAAGAGCTAATACCTATCTTTCCCAAAATCTTCCAAAAGATTACAGAGGGAGGAACACCCCAAAACTCATTCTATGAGGCCACCGTCACTCTGATATCAAAACATGACAAAGACATCACCCAAAAAAGAAAATTACAGGCCAATAATCACTAATGAACATTGATACACAAATCCTCAACAAAATTATAGTAAGCAGAATTAAACAATATATTTAAAAGATCATGTACCATGATCAAGTGATATTTACCCCAGGGATGCAAGGATTTTTCAACATATGCAAATCATTCAATGTGATACTCCATATTAACAAACTGATGAAGAAAAACCATACTATCAATAGAGGCAGAAAAATGTTTCACAAATTCAGTATCCATATATAATTAAAACCTGTTCTGAAAGTGGGCAGAGAGGGGATCTAGCTCAACATAAGAAAGGCCAAATATGAGAAACTCACAGCAAACATTATTATTGATAGTGAAGGAAAGAAAACATCCCCTCTAAGATGAAGAACAAGACGAGGATGTCCACTCTCATCACTATCATTCAACATTGTTTTGGGAGTCCTGGCCAGAGAAATCAGAGAGTAAAATTAAATCAAAACTGGAAAGGAATAATCAAAATGTCACTGTTTGGAGATGTGTGGTACTATACGTAGAAAATCCTAAAAATACTACCCAAAAACTACTGGAGGTCATCACTGTATTTGGTAAAGTTTCAGGATACAAAATTTATATGCAGAAATCTCTTGCATTTCTATACACCACAATAAAAGATCAGAAAGAGAAAATTTAAAACTTACCATCAAAACAAAAAAAAAAAAAATACTTTGGAATAAACCTACCCAAAGAGGCAAAAAGACTTGCGCTCAGAAAGCTCTAAGATAGTGATAAAAGAAATAAAAGATGACTCAAACAGATGGAGAGAATATACCAATTTCTTGAATTGGAAGTATCAATATTATGAAAGTGACTATACTACTTAAAGCAATCTGCAGATTCAATGCAGTCCCTATCAAACTACCAATGATATTTTTCAAAAAGTTAGAAGAAAAATATTACAACTTGTACAAAACACAAAAGACCCCAAATAGTCAAAGCCGTCATGAGAAAGAAAAACACAGCCAGAGAAAACAAACTCCCTTTCTTCAGACTATAATACAAAGCTACAGTAATCAGATCAATTTTGTATTGGCACAAAAACAGAAATATAGATAAATGAAAGTGGACGTAAATTCTAGAGATAAACCCACATACCTATGGTCACCTAATCAATAATAAATAAGCAATAATATACAATGGAGAACTGACAACTTCTTCAATAAGTAATGTTGGGAAAACTGACCAGCTACAGGCGAAACAGTGAAATTAGAACACTCTATAACATCATACACAAAAATAAACTCAAAATGGATTAAAGGCCTAAGTGTAAGTCAGGATACTTTGAAACTCTTAAAGGAAAACAGAGGTAGAACAGTCTTTGACATAAATTGCAGCAAAGTTTCTTTTTAATCCATCTCCTAAGGTAATGAAAATAAAAGAAAAAATAAACAAATGGCACCTAATTAAACTTAAAAAGTTTTCACAACAAAGGAAACCATAAACAAAACAAATAGAGAACCCTAAGAATGGGAGAATGTATTTTCAAACAGAACAACTGAAAAAGGATTAATCTTCAAAATATAAAAACAGCTTAAGCAGCTTAATATCATAAGAACAAACATCTAATTTGATAATGGGCAGAAGATCTAAGTATACGTTTCTCCAAAGCGGATGTACAGATGGCCAAAACACACATGGAAAGATTCTCAACATTGCTAATTATTAGAGAATTGCAAATCAAAACTACAATGATGTCACTTCACACCAGGTAGAGTAGTCATCATCAAAGAATCTACAAATAATAAATGTTGGAGAGGGTGTGAAGAAAAGGGTACCCTCCTACATTGTTGCTGGGAATGTAAATTGGTATAGACACTTTGGAGAACAGTATGGGGCTTACTTATAAAACCAGGTATACAACTACCATTGTTGTTGTTCAGTCACCGAGTCTTGTCTGACTCTGTGACCACATGGACACAGCACGCAAGGTCTTTCTGTCCCTCTTATATCCCGGAGTTAGCCCAAGTTCATGTTCATTGCATTGGTGATGCCCTCAAGACACCTCATCTTCTGACAACGTCTTCTCTTTCTGCCCTCAATCTTTCACAGCGTCACGGACTTTTCGATTGAATCATCTGTTCACATTAAGTTCAGTTCAGTTCACTCACTCAGTCGTGTTCGACCCTCTGAGACCCCATGAATTGCAGCATGCCAGGCCTCCCTGTCCATCACCAACTCCCGGAGTACACTCAAACTCATGTCTATCGAGTCGGTGATGGCATCCAACCATCTCATCCTCCTGCCCCCAATCCCTCCCAGCATCAGAGTCTTTTCCAGTGATTCAACTCTTCGCATGAGGTGGCCAAAGTACTGGAGTTTCAGCTTTACCATCATTTCTTCCAAAGAACACCCAGGGCTGATTTCCTTTAGAATTGACTGGTCGGATCTCCTTGCAGTCCAAGGGACTTTCAAGAGTCTTTTCCAATACCACAGTTCAAAAGCATCAATTCTTTGGCACTCAGCTTTCTTTATGGCATCTAGTCCCATCACTTCATGGCAAATAGATGGGGAAACAGTGGAAGTGGTGACAGACTTTATTTTTGGGGGCTCCAAAATCACTGCAGATGGTGATTGCAGCCATGAAATTAAAAGACGCTTACTCCTTGGAAGAAAAGTTACGACCAACCTAGATAGCATATTTAAAAACACAGTCATTACTTTGCCAACAAAGGTCCATCTAATCGAGGCTATGGGTTTTCCAGTGGTCATGTATGGATGTGAGAGTTGGACTGTGAAGAAAGCTGAGTGCCGAAGAATTGATGCTTTTGAATTATTGTGTTGGAAAAGACTCTTGAGAGTCCCCTGGACTGCAAGGAGATCCAACCAGTCAATTCTAAAGGAGATCAGCCCTGGATGTTCATTGGAAAGACTGATGCTGAGGCTAAAACTCCAGTATTTTGGCCACATCATGCGAAGAGTTGACTCATTGGAAAAGACTCTGATGCTAGGAGGGATTGGGGGCAGGAGGAGAAGGGGACGACAGAGGATGAGATGGCTGGATGGCATCACCCACTCAATGGACATGAGTTTGGGTGAACTCTGGGAGTTTGTGATAGACAGGAAGGCCTGGCATGCTGCAGTTCATGGGGTTGCAAAGAGTCGGACATGACTGAGGGACTGAACTGAACTGAAGTGGAAACAGTGACAGATTTTATTTCCTTGGGCTCCAATATCACTGTAGATGGTGACTGACGCCATGAAGTAAAAAGACTTGCTTGCTTCTTGGAAGGCAGACTATGACAAACCTAAACAGCATATTAAAAAGCAGAGACATTCATTTTGATATTTGGCAAAACTAATACAATTATGTAAAGTTTAAAAATAAAAGAAAAGAAAAGAAAAAAAAGCAGAGACATCACTTTGCCAACAAAGGTCTGTCTAGTCAAACTTATTGTTTTTCAAGTAATCATGTATGGGTGTGAGAGTTGGACCATAAAGAAGGCTGAGCACTGAGGAACTGATGCTTTTGAATTGTAGTGCTAGAGAATACTCTTTAGATTCCCTTGGACAGTAAGTGGATCAAACTAGTCAATCCTAAAGAAAATCAACCCTGAATATGCATTGGAAGGACTGATGCTGAAACTGAAACTCCAATACTTTGGCCACCTGATCCAAAGAAACAGCTTACTGGCAAAGACTCTGATGCTGGGAAAGATTGAGAAAAGGAGGACAAGGGGGCGACAGAAGATGAGGTAATTGGATGGCATCACTGACTCAAAGGAAATAAGTTTGAGCAAGCTCCAGGAGTTGGTTGATGGACAGGGAAGCCTGGTGTGCTGCAGTCCATGGATCTCAAGGAGTCAGACACAACTGAGTGACTGAATAACAACAACAAAACAGCCACAAGATATTTGGTCCATAAGACACATGGTCCATAAAACATTTGCTGCTTAACACAGTTTTCTAATTTTTTGTTGTAGACTTCCCATTTATTTTTGTCAGAGATATTATCCTGTAGTTTTCTTTTTCTAATGGTATCTTTGTTTGGCTTTGTTGTCAGGGTGGTGTTGGCCTCATAAAATAAGTTTTTTGGCCTCAAAAAATTCAGGTGAATGGTCAGTGATGCCAAACAACCATCTAATCCTCTGTTGTCCCCTTCTCCTCCTGCCTTCAATCTCTCCCAGGATCAGGGTCTTTTCCAAAGAGTTGGCTACCTGCATCAGGTGGCCACAGTAGTGGAGCTTCAACTTCAGCATTGGTCATTCCACTGAATATTCAGGGTCAATTTCCTTTAGGATTGGCTGGTTTTATCTCCTTGCAATTGAAGGAACTCTCAAAAGTCTTCTCCAGCACCACAGTTCCAAAGCATCAATTCTTTAGCACTCAGCCTTCTTTATGGCATCCAGTCCCATCACTTCATGGCAAATAGATGAGGAAACAGTGGAAGCAGTGACAGACTTTATTTTTATGGGCTCCAAAATCACTGTGGATTGTGATTGCAGCCATGAAATTAAAAGACCCTTACTCCTTGGAAAGAAAGTTATGACCAAACTAGACAGCATATTAGAAAGCAGAGACATTACTTTGCCAACATAGGTTTGTCTAGTCAAGGTTATGGTTTTTCCAGTAGTCATATATGGATGTGAGAGGTGGACTATAAAGAAAGCTGAGCGCTGAAGAATTGATGCTTTTGTACTGTGGTGTTGGAGAAGACCCTTGAGAGTCACTTGGACTTTAAGGATATCCAACCAGTCCATCCTAAAGAAGATCAGTCCTGGGTGTTCATTGGAGGGACTGATGTTGAAGCTGAAACTCCAATACTTTGGCCACACTCATTTGAAAAGACCCTGATGCTGGGAAAGATTGAGTGCAGGAGGAGAAGAGGATGATAGAGGATGACACTGTTGGATGCCATCACTGACACAATGGACATGGGTTTGGGTGGACTCTGGGAGTTGGTGATTGGCAGGGAGGCCTGGCATGCTGCCTTTCATGGGGTTGCAAAGAGTCAGACACGACTGAGCGACTGAACTGAACTGAACTTCTTTATGAACCAAGTCTCACATCAAAACATGACTATTGCAAAACCATAGCTTTGGCTGTATGGACCTTTGTCAGCAAAGAGCTGTCTTTGCTTTTTATTTATTTATTTTTTTTTAATATGCTAAGTTTGTCATAACTTGTTTTTTCCAAGAAGCTAGTGTCTTTGTATTTCATGATGACAGTCACCATCCATGGTGATTTTGGAGCACAGTTCAGTTCAGTTCAGTCGCTCAGTCATGTCTGACTCTTTGCGACCCCATGAATCGCAGCATGCCAGGCCTCCCTGTCCATCACCAACTCCTGGAGTTCACTCAGACGCACGTCCATCAAGTCAGTGATGCCATTCAGCCATCTCAACCTCTGTCGTCCCCTTCTCCTCTTGCCCCCAATCCCTCCCAGCATCAGAGTCTTTTCCAATGAGTCAACTCTTCGCATGAGGTGGCCAAAGTACTGGAGTTTCAGCTTTAGCATCATTCCTTCCAAAGAAATCCTGGGCTGATCTCTTTCAGAATGGAGTGCCTGGATCTCCTTGCAGTCCAAGGGACTTGCAAGAGTCTTCTCCAACACCACAGTTCAAAAGCATCAATTCTTCAGCGCTCAGCTTTCTTCACAGTCCAACTCTCACATCCATACATGACCACAGGAAAAACCATAGTCTTGACTAGATGGACCTTTGTTGGCAAAGTAATGTCTCTGCTTTTGAATATGCTATCTGGGTTGATCATGACTTTCCTTCCAAGGAGGAAGCATCTTTTAATTTCATGGCTGCAGTCACCATCTGCAGTGATTTTGGAGCCCCCCAAAATAAAGTCTGACACTGTTTCCACTGTTTCCTCATCTATTTACCATGAAGTGGTGGGACCGGATGCCATGATCTTCGTTTTCTGAATGTTGAGCTTTAAGCCAACTTTTTCACTCTCCACTTTCACTTTCATCAACAGGCTTTTTAGTTACTCTTCACTTTCTGCCATAAGGGTGGTGTCATCTGCATATCTGAGGTTATTGATATTTCTCCCGGCAATCTTGATTCCAGCCTGTGCTTCTTCCAGTCCAACGTTTCTCATGATGTACTCTGCATATAAGTTAAATAAACAGGGTGACAATATACAGCCTTGATGTACTCCTTTTCCTATTTGGAACCAGTCTGTTGTTCCATGTCCAGTTCTAACTGTTGCTTCCTGACCTGCATACAGATTTCTCAAGAGGCAGGTCAGGTGGTCTGGTATTCCCATCTCTTTCAGAATTTTCCACAGTTTATTGTGATCCACACAGTCAAAGGCTTTGGCATAGTCAAGAGAATAATATCTCTATTTCCAAATTTTCCCCTTCTATTTGCCATGAAGTAATGAGACTGGATACCAAGATCTTAGTTTTTTGAATGTTGAGTTTATGCCAGCTTTTTTACTCTGCTATTTCAACTTTGTCTTCACATCCTGCCATTAGGGTTGTATCATCAGAATATATGTGGTTGTTGATATTTCTACCAGCCAGCTTGATTCCAGCTTTGGATTCATCCAGCTTGGCATTTTACATGATGCACTCGGCATATTAATTAAATAATCAGGGAGACAATATATAGCCCTGATGTACTCCTTTTCTAAATTTGAACTAATCTGTTTTTCCATGTCCAGTTCTAACTGTTGCTTCTGAACCTGCATACAGGTTTCTCAGGAGGGAGATAAGGTGGTTTGGTATTCCCATCTGTTTAAGAATTTTCCATAGTTTGTTGTGATCCATACAGTAAAAAGCTTTAGTGTAGTAAATGAAACAGAAGTAAATATATCTCTGGAATTCTCTAACTTTTTCTATGATCAACAGATGTTGGTAATTTGATCTCTGGTTCCTCTGCCTTTCATAAATCCAGTTTATACATCTGGAAGTTCTAGAGTCACTTACTATTGAAGCCTAGCTTGAAGGATTTTGAGCATTAACTTACTAGCATGTGGATGATTGCAATTGTCTGGTAGTTTTGACCTTCTTTGGCATTGCCCTTCTTGGGATAGGAATGAAAGCTGATCTTTTCCAGTCCTGTGGCCACTGCTGAGTTTTCCAAATTTACTGGTGTACTGAGTGTAGTACTTTCACAGCATTATCTTTTAGGATTTGAAATAGCTCAGCTGAAATTCTATCAGCTCCATTAGCTTTGTTCGTAGTGATACCTTGACTAATATTTGACTTCACAGTTCAGCATGTCTGGTTCTAGGTGAGTGATCACATCATGGTGGTTATCTGGGTCACTTTAGACTTTTTTTTTTCTGGTATAGTTCTTCTGTGTATTCTTGTCACTTCTTCTTAAGCTCTTCTGCTTATGGTAAGTCCTTACTTTTTCTGTCCTATATTGTGTCCAATTTTCTTGAAGAAATCTCTAGTCTTTCTCATTCTATTGTTTGCCTATATTTATTTGCATTGTTCATTTAAGAAGGCTTTCTTATCTCTCCTTGCAAATCTTTGGAACTCTGCATTCAGTTCAGTGTATCTTTCCTTTTTCTTTCGTTTTTCTGCTTATTTTCTTTTCTCAGCTGTTTTTAATAAATATTTTTAAGGCCTCCTCAGACAACCATTTTAACTACTTGCATTTCTTCTTCTTTGGGATGATTTTGATCACTGTCTCTTGTATAATGTTATGAATCTTCATCCATAATTCTTTAGACACTCTATTAAATCTATTTGTCACTTCCACTGTATAATCATAAGGAATTTGATTTAGGTCATACTGAATGGTCTAGTGGTTCCCTCAACTTTCTTCAATTTAGGTCTGAATTTTCCAGTAAATAACTCATGATATTAACCATAATCAGCTCCAGGTCTTGTTTTTGCTGACTGTATAGAGCTTCTCCATCTTGGGCTGCAAATAATATAATCAACCTGATTTTGGTATTGACCATCTGGTGATGTCCATTTTTAGAGTCATCTCTTAGGTTATTGGAAGAGGGTGTTTGCTATCATCAGTGCTTCCTCTTGTCAAAACTGTTAGCCTTTGTCCTGCTTCATTTTGTACTCCAAAGCCAAACTTGCTTGTTACTCCAGGTATCTCTTCACTTCCTAATTTTACATTCCAATCCCTTAAGATGAAAAGGATATCTTTTTTGGTATTAGTTCTAGAGGTCTCCTAGGTCTTCATAGAAACATTCAACTTCAACTGCTTCAACATTAGTGGTTGGGGCATAGACTTGGAATACTGTGATGTTGAATAGTTTACCTTGGAAATGAACAGAGATCATTCTGTTTTTGATATTGCACCCAAGTACTGCCTTTCAGAATCTTTTGCTGACTCTGAGGGCCACTGAAGGTGGTACTAGTGGTAAAGAAGCTGCCTGACAGTGCAGAAGACACAAGAGATGCATGTTCAATCCCTGAGTTTGGAAAATTCCTTGAAGGAGAATATGGCAATCCACTCCTGTATTCTTGCCTGGAGAATCCCATGGACAGAGGAACCTGGTAGGCTACAGTTCACGGGGTTGGAAAGAGTTGGACATGACTGAAGCAACTTATCAGGCAGGGACACAGGGAGGGCTACTGCATTCTTTCTAAGAAATTTTTGCCCACAGTAGTAGATATATTGGTCATCTGAATTAAATTCGCCCATTCCTGTTCATTTTAGTTTACTGATGCCTAAATTGTTGAGGCTTACTCTTACTATTTCCTGTTTAACCACATCCAATTTATCTTGATTCATGGAAATAACATTTCAGGTTCCTATACAGTATTATTCTTTACAGCATCAGCCTTTACTTTCTATACCAGACACACAACTGGTCATCATTTCCTTCATTCTTTCTGGAGAATTTTTTTTTTTTTTTTTTTTTTTTTTTTGCTCTTCCCTTGTAACATACTGGGCACATACCAACCTGTGGAACGCATCTCTTGTTTCATATCTTTTTTACATTTCTTACTGTTCATGGGATCCTCAAGGCAAGAATACTGAAATTGTTCTCCATTCCTTTCTCCTATAGACCACATTTTGTCAGAACTCTGCATCATGACCCTTCTGTCTTGGGTGGCTCTGTGCCGGGGACCAGCCCCGGCTGATCCAGGGTATTAGAAGGGGAGATGGCGTCGGTGACTATTTATTTATTTATCAAAGATATAAAGAGTAATAGAATGAGGATAGCTCAGTAGGAAAATTCAGTGGAGAAAAGAGACTGAGTAGCTTGGTTTACGCGGGAGACCAATAAAACTTCAAGACAAGAAGTTTGAACCACTTACATAGGCCGCAGGCACCCTCTTGAATAGCGGAAGGTGCCCCACCCTAGACACCTTCTCGAGTGGGTCTTAGAAGCCCAGGCATAATTAGTAAGCATGGTGGGTTCCGTGCTCCAGATGGAGACTTCAGCCAGAATGTGAAAAGAATGACATGGGGAGACCAAGCGCTGGTGAGCAAGGCCCGTAGCTTTATTTTCAATGGGGGCTTTTATACCCTAAGTTACACATAGAGGATAATAGGGGATGCAAAGTCAGCAGCTTTTGATCCTTATCAAAAACCAGGGTTTCTTTCCTGCAAATTTGTCGTATACAAATGGTTTAGGTGATTTACATCATCTTCTGGCCAGAAGGCCTATTAACATTTTATGACTCTTGACAAGGACTTATCAACAAAGACTTATTTTCTCTAAGAGTAATTATTTTAAGGTTTGGCGCCATCTTCTGAAGATAAAATTGCATTCCTATAGGGTGGATGTGTAATGGGTTTACAACAAAGGAAATAATTTATTACCTTAAGGGTCTAAAGTTACTAACACCAAGGCCACTACTTATTTTTTCTACATACCAACTATTAATTAATACATATTCAAGGATACAATTCAGGGGATGTGAAAACTTGGCAACAAACATTGGCTCATCAATGAAATCCTTTACTAGTTTTATTCTGACAGTTTCTAACTCTCTGAGAGGCTCTAAGCTATTTGAATATCTTAAGCTTCCCGTGCCTCTCGAGGCTGGGAGACTGTAAACAATTGTATGCATAGCTGTAGGAGTCTGGGTAAACTTGTCAGGCGAGTTAGAGAGCCATCTGAGGGGTTTGGATTTAAACACTCCTAATTGCCCAGGAACTTTATTAATTGGAGCTGTAAGTTAACTCTTTGACAGAGAGAGTGAGATGGTGGTGGGGGACAGCCCCCAGTAAAGTCAGAGGTGAAAGCACAAAGCAATATAGTAGGCAGACTCTGTTTTTTTTTTTTTTTTTTCTAATTTTATTTTATTTTTAAACTTTACATAATTGTATTAGTTTTGCCAAATATCAAAATGAATCCGCCACAGGTATACATGTGTTCCCCATCCCGAACCCTCCTCCCTCCTCCCTCTCCATACCATCCCTCTGGGCCGTCCCAGTGCACCAGCCCCAAGCATCCAGCATCGTGCATCGAACCTGGACTGGCAACTCGTTTCCTACATGATATTTTACATGTTTCATTGCCATTCTCCCAAATCTTCCCACCCTCTCCCTCTCCCACAGAGTCCATAAGACTGTTCTATACATCAGTGTCTCTTTTGCTATCTCGTACACCGGGTTATGTTACCATCTTTCTAAATTCCATATATATGCGTTAGTATACTGTATTGATGTTTTTCCTTCTGGCTTACTTCACTCTGTATAATAGGCTCCAGTTTCATCCACCTCATTAGAACTGATTCAAATGTATTCTTTTTAATGGCTGAGTAATACTCCATTGTGTATATGTACCACAGCTTTCTTATCCATTCATCTGCTGATGGACATCTAGGTTGCTTCCATGTCTTGGCTATTATAAACAGTGCTGCGATGAACATTGGGGTACACGTGTCTCTTTCCCTTCTGGTTTCCTCAGTGTGTATGCCCAGCAGTGGGATTGCTGGATCATAAGGCAGTTCTATTTTTTGGGGGGGAAGATGCTCGAGAATATCCGGGGAGACTCCCGAGGCTCGATCCCGCCTTTGCGTATGCCGAGCCTCCTTCCTCATGACCTTTGTCACGAGCGGAATGTCTCTCGCCGGCTCCCGGCAGCTCTGTACAGCATGGCTCATAGTTTCATTGAGTTACACAAGGTTGTAATACATGTGATAATTTTCTTAGTCGTCTGTGATTGTTGTTTTCATTCTGGAGGCCATGGGATTGCGGTTCTTGCTTCTTCTGTCTACTCTCTAATGGATGAGGTTAATAGGCTTGTGCAAGCTTCCTGATGGGAGGAAACTGAATCTCTTGCTTGGTTGTGCAGGGCCATGCTCTGTAAAACTTTCATCCAATTTTCTGCTGATGGGTGAGACTCTACTCCGTCCCTCAAGTTTGGCCTGAGGTGGCCCAGTCCTGGTGTCTGCAGTCTCTTGATGGCTTAATGGGTACCTCTTCCAAGAGGACTTATGCTAACACACCACATCTCCCAGGAATGCTGCTGCCAGTGCCCTTGATCCCACAGCAGGCCACTATAGACCAACACCTCTGTAGGAAACTCCCAAACACTCACAGGCAAGTCTTGCTCAGTCTCTTGTGGGGTCACTGCTCTTTCCTCTGCGTCTTGGTGTGTACAGGGTTTTGTTTGTCCCTTCCAAGTGTCTCTTTTCCCCCAAGTCCTGTGGAAGTTCTGTAATCAAATCCAGCTGACCTTCAAACCTGGGGATTTCCAATCCCTTAGCCAGATCCCCAGGGTGGGAATTTTGATGTGTGGCCTAGAACCTTCATAACAGTGCAAGAACTTCCTTGGTATAGTTGTTTTCCAGTTTGTGGGTCGCACCTCCCACTACCAGGGACTCTATGGTAGGTCTCCAGGCTCTATGGTAGGACTAATAGTGACCTCCTCCAAGAGGACTTAGGCCAACATGCTGCACCTCCCTAGAATGCTGCTGCCAGTGCCCCGTCCCTTCAGCAGGCCACTGTTTACCCATACCTCTGCAAGAAATCCCAAACACACACAGGCAGATCTGGCTCTGTCTCTTCTGAGGTCACTGCTTCTTTCCCCTGGGTCTTTGTGCACACAAGGCTTTGTTTGTGCCTTCAAAGAGTCTCAGGTGGTTGTGGGGTTTGATTTTTAATGTGATTGCACCCTTCCTATTGTCTCATTGTGTCTTCTCCTTTGTCCTTGAATGTGGGGTATCCTTTTTTTGGCTGCATTCCAGCATCTTCCTGTCTATAGTTGTTCAGCAGCTTGTTGTGATTTTTGTGCTCTCACAGGAGAAGATGAGCACACGTCCTTCTACTCTGCCATCTTGTGGGAATGTAAATTGGTACAGCCACTATGGCGAACAGTATACAGTCTCCTTTAAAAAGCTAAAAATATAGCTCCCATTTGATATAGCAATACCATTTCTGGCTATATATCTGGAGAAAAACATAATTCAAAAGCATGTGTGAATCACAATGTACGCTGCAACAAAATTTACAGTAGCCAGAAACATCTATGGGGTCGCACAGAGTCGGACACAACTGAAGTGACTTAGCAGCAGTAGCAGTAGAACATTGAAGCAATCACAATATCCACTGAGAGATGAATGGATAAAAAAATGGTATATATGGTGTATATACATACATACACACACACACACACACACACACACACACACATACATACAGTAGAATATTACTCATAAAAGAATAGAAATAATGCCATTTTGGCAGCAACATAAATGGACCTAGAAAATTCTCTTAATTGACTTTTTGCAATTAAATTATTATATGTCTCAGTGCAGTTTTTTGGGGGTTCATCCTATTTGAAATATCTGTATTTTATGAATCTGGGTGGCAATTTGCTTCATATTTGGATAAGATTTCAACCCATATTTCCTTAAATATGGTTTTTACCTTTTTCTTTCTCTCTTTCATGGTCTCACTTAATGGATATGCTGATTTTCATGCTGGTTTCTAATAAGTCCCTCAGTCTTGATTCAGTCTTTTTCATTTCTTTTTTGTTGGCCCTCTGCCTAGATTGTCTCAAGTGAAAGATCCTCAAGTTCACTAATTTTTTCTTCTGCTTGATCAAGTTTTGCTCTTGAAATTCTCTCTTCATATTTTTCCTATTCAGTTCTATTCTCCAGTCCCTAAATTCTATTTTTTTCCTTTTCATGGTTTGTATCTCTTTGTATTTATTCTCATTTGTTCACGAGAACAAATTCTAACTTGTTCATTTGTTCATAAGAATTCATTTTTCTGATTTTGTTTAGTAGCCTTTCTGTTTTCTTTTGTAACTCATTGAGCTTCCTTAGGATGATTTTTTAAATTAATATACTTTTTTAAAAACCGCTCAACCATGTCCAACTCTTTGCGACTGGATGGACTATACAATCCCTGGAATTCTCCAGGCCAGAATACTGGAGTGGTTAGCCTTTACCTTCTCCAGTGGATCTTCCCAACCCAGGTCTCCCGCATTGCAGGCAGATTCTTAACCAGCAGAGCCACAGGGAAGCCCAAGAATACTGGAGTGAATAGCCTATCCCTTACCCTGGAATCTAACTAGGGCCTCCTACATGGCAGGCAGATTCTTTACCAACTGAGCTATTATGGAAGCTGTAAGTGAATGTTTCTCAATCATGTCCGACTCTTTGCAACCCTTAAATAATTCTCCAGGCCAGAATATGGGAGTGGATAGCTGTTCCCTTCTCCAGGGGATCTTCCAAACCCAGGTATCAAACCCAGGTTTCCCATATTGCAGGCGGATTTTTTACCAGCTGAGCCACCAAGGAAGCACAAGAATACTGGAGTGGGTAGTCTATGCCTTCTTCAGCAGATCTTCCTGATCCAGAATTGAACTGGGAGTTCCTGCATTCTGGATGGATTCTTTACCAGCTGGGCTACAAGGAAAGCATTGAAAGATAATTTCTTTACAGAATTTTATTGGTTTTTGCTAAACATCAACATGCCAAAGAATAACAAAGAATGCTCAAACTATCACACAATTGCACTCATCTCACACGCTAGTAAAGTAATTCTCAAAATTCTCCAGGCCAGGTTTCAGTAATATGTGAACCGTGAAATTCCAGATGTTCAAGCAGATTTTAAAACAGGCAAAGGAACCAAAGATCAATTTGCCAACATCTGCTGGATCATCAAAAAAGCAAGAGAGTTCCAGAAAAACATCTATTTCTGCTTTATTAACTATGTCAAAGCCTTTGACTGTGTGGATCTCAATAAACTGTGGAAAATTCTGAAAGAGATGGGAATACCAGACCATCTGACCTGTCTCTTGAGAAACCTGTATGCATGTCAGGAAGCAACAGTTGGAATTGGACATGGAACAACAGCCTGGTTCCAAATAGAAAAAGGAGTACATCAAGGCTGTATATTTTCACCATGCTTATTTAACTTATACGCAGAGTACATCATGAGGAACACTGGGCTGGAAAAAGCACAAGCTGGAATCAAGATTGCCCAGAGAAACATCAATAACCTCAGATATGCAGATGACACTGCCCTTATGGCAGAAAGTGAAGAAGAACTAAAAAGCCTCTTGATGAAAGTCAAAGAGCAGAGTGAAAAAGTCGGCTTAAAGTTCAACATTCAGAAAAATATCATGGCATCTGGTCCCGTCACTTCATGGAAAATAGATGGAGAAACAGTGGAAACAGTGGCTGACCTTATTATTTTGGGGGGCTCCAAAATCACTGCAAATGGTGATTGCAGTCATGAAATTAAAAGATGCTTACTCCTTGGAAGGAAAGTTATGACCAACATAGACAGCATATTAAAAACCAGAGAAGTTACTTTATCAGCAAAGGCCCATCTAGTCAAGGTTTTAGGTTTTCCAGCAGTCATGTATGGATGTGAGGGTTGCACCGTAAAGAAAGTCGAGTGCTGAAGAATTGATGCTTTTGAACTGTGGTGTTGGAGAAGACACTTGAGAGAGTCCCTTGGACTGCAAGGAGATCCAACCAGTCCCATCCTGAAGAAGATCAGTCCTGGGTGTTTATTGAAAGGACTGATGTTAAAGCTGAAATTCCAATACTTTGCCTACTTTATACGAAGAGTTGACTCATTTGCAAAGACCCTGGTGCTGGGAAATATTGAGAGCAGGAGAAGGAGACAACAGAGGATTAGATGGCTGGATGGCATCACTGACTAAATGGACATGAATTTGTGTGAATACAGGGAGTTGGTGATGGACAGTGAGTCCTGGCATGCCACGGATCATGGGGTCGCAAAGAGTCAGACAAGACTGAGCGGCTGAACTGAACTGAAACATCAACATAAATCAGCCACAGATATACATATATCCCTTCCCTCTTGAAACTCCCTTCCAGTTCTCTCCCTATCCCACCCATCTAGGTTGTTAAAGAGCCCTGATTTGAGTTCCTTGAGTCATACAGCAAATTCCTATTGGCAATCTATTTTACATATGGTAATGTAAGTTTCCATATTACTCTCTGTACATCCCACCTCTCCTTCCTCCCCAACCCAACCAACACAATTTCCATAAGGCTATTCTTTATGACTTTATCTCCATTGCTTGAGACATGGAGGTATTTCACTTGCTTCAGTTCAATTCAGTCGCTCAGTCGTGTCCAACTCTTTGTGATCTCATAGGCTGCAGCACAACAGGCTTCCCTGTCCATCACCATCTTCCGGAGCTTATTCAAATTCAGGTCCATTGAGTTGGTGATGCCATCCGACCATCTCATCCTCTGTCATCCCTTTCTTCTCCTGCCTTCAATCTTTCCCAGTATCAGGGTCTTTTCCAATGAGTCAGTTCTTCACATCAGGTGGCCAAAGTATTGGAGTTTCAGCATCAGCACTTCCATTAAATATTCAGGACTAATTTCCTTTAGGATTGACTGGTTGGATCTCCTTGCAGTCTAAGGGCTTCTTAAGAGTCTTCTCCAACACCACAGTTCAAAAGCATCAATTCTTCAGTGCTCAGCTTTCTTTATAGTTCAACTCTCACATCCACACATGACTACTGGAAAAACTATAGCTTTGATTAGATGGAACTTTGTTGGCAAAGTAACGTCTCTGCTTTTTAATATGCTGTCTCGGTTGGTCATAGCTTTTCTTCCAAGGAACAAGCTTCATGCCTGCAGTCATTATCTGCAGTGATTTTGGAGCCCCCAGTAATAAAGTCTGTCATGTTTCCCTTGTTTCCCCATCTATTTGCCATTAAGTGATTGGACCAGATGCCATGATATTAGTTTTTTGAATGTTGAGTTTTAAGCCAGTTTTTTCACTCTCTTCTTTCACTTTCATTAAGAGGCTCTTTAGTTCTTGTTTGCTTTATGCCATAAGGGTGGTGTGATTTGTATATCTGAGTTTATTGATATTTCTCCCAGTAATCTTGATTCCAGCTTGTGCTTCCTCCAGCCCAGCATTTTTAATGATGTACTCTGCATATAAGTTAAATAAGCAGGGTGACAATATGCAGCCTTGACGTACTTCTTTGCCAATTTGGAACCAGTCTGTTGTTCCATGTCCAGTTCTAACTGTTGCTTCTTGACCTGCCTACAGATTTCTCAGGAAGCAGGTCAAGTTGTCTGGGATTCCCTTCTCTTTAAGAATTTTCCACAGTTTGTTGTAATCCACACAGTCAAAGGCTTTGGGATAGTCTATAAAGCAGAAGTACATGTTTTTCTGGAACTCTCTTGCTTTTTTGATGATCCGAGTGAAGAAGGAAATGGCAAACCACTTCAGTATTCTTGCCTTTGTAACCCCATGAATGGTCTAAGTTGCTTGTTTCACAGTAATCTTGGCAGTGGCGGCTATGTAGGGGTGCTGGCGACTATTGTCACAGGAGGTATGGTGCTATTAGGACTTTTTGTAGCCTGTGGCAGCTCTTCTTAGTGAAGATTGAGTGTGGAGGTGATTCAGCTGCTTGGATCATAGAGACCCTGGTGACTCAAGTATTCAGGGACACTGAATGCCTTAGTCACACAGGCTATGGCCCTATATGAGTCTTATTCTAGCCCCCGGCAGATGGCAATCAGTGGGCCTCTTTGGCTGGCCCTTCTCTGATGCTTTGCCCATTCAGGCACTTAAAGGATCCCCCCCCCCAACCTCCTCTGGGGTCCTTCTCTGTTGTTTGGTGCATCAGGCACTTAAATGGTCACTGTGGCTGGGGTTCTTCTCTGTTGTTTGACATATCAGGCACTTATAAGGCCAGCCTTTCTTGGGTCTTTCTCTGTGTTATTCAGTTGCTTGTGGTGGCATGTGGGGAGAGAGGGGCTATACTCCTGGCTCCTCCCCCTACATATGACTCAGCAGTATTGCCTTGCCTCCACGCTGCCTGATTTTCCTCCACAGGCATTTCCCACCACAGTCTCCTTCTTCACATCTCCTTGGGCTGTCTCCCTGTAGTCAACACCAGACCTTACCGTGGGATCACTCCACAATCCCTATGCTCAGGCTACCAACCACTGTGCCTTCTAGGGTGCTGTGTCCCTGTCGAGAGTGGATATGGCTGTGGCAGGGGTTGTCTATGTGATTCTCATTCCTTTTAGACTGTCACAGAGCAGCTTTTTCACTCTCAGCCTCAAATGCTTCATCTCTGTTCCAAACATTTGCCCCGATGTGGGGACTGGACCCCTGCTTCTGTTCCCCGACCCACTAAGGGCAGGTCCAGTCCTGCTCACTCTCCTTTTTCTCCCCTATTTCCTTTTCCTGCTGAGTTATGTGTGTTTCTATATATTCTTTTCCAGTGGTCATGTACTCCCGCCTGCTCTCAGCTGGTGTTCTGCAAGATCTTCTGTGTCTGAAGGTGTACTCCTGATCTGATGTATCTATGAAGAGAGATGTACTCCACATCCACCTATTCCTTCACCATCTTGTTCCTCTCTGTTCTTAAGATAATTAAAAAAAAAAAAAAAAAAACCCTTTCCCTGGTAATTCATAGATATCCATTTCTTTCAAGTTGGTTACTGGAAGTTTATATTCTTCCTTTCTGTGTTTTTTTAAACCTCCCTGATTTTTCGTGTTGGTGTCAGTACATAATAAAGAACAGGAACTTCTCCCAGTTTTGATGAACTAGTTTGACACAGAAGGCTTCCCTGGTAGCTCAGCTGGTAAAGAATCCTCCTGCGATGCAGGAGGCCCCAGCTCTCTTCCTGGGTCATGAAGAGCTACTGGAGAAGAGATAGGCTATCCACTCTACTATTCTTGGGCTTCCCTTGTGCTCTACTGGTAAAGAATCCACTTGCAATGTGGGAGACCTGGATTGGATCCTTGGGTTGGGAAGATCTGCTGGAGAAGGGAACGGCTACCCACTCCAGCCTGGAGAATTCCATGGACTGTATAGTCCATGGAGTTGCAAAGAGTCTGACACAACTGAGAAACTTTCACTTCGCTTTGACACAGAAAAAATCAGCCCAGTTAGAGATTCTGGGAGCCTCTCAAACTGTTTTGATGGATGTGCATATTTAATTGGTTTTCTGTACTAATATAAATGTGTTTTTAGAGTATTTAAACTTATTATTTGCAAATTATTCATCTTACTCTAACAATATTATATATACTATATATATACACACACACAAGTAGAGTTTTTAAAAGGATGCAATATAAAATAAATAAAATTAGAATTTCTACTTTTTTTATAGATACCCCAGCAGATCATCTTGCACAACATATAATTCTCAGCCAATATGAGTTGAGGATTAGAACACCTGGGAAGGTTTTTTCAACTGACTCTGAGCCAGACATTACTTGGGCATTCTGAATTGGAACTTTTGAGGTTGGGGCCTTGGTAAGGATATTAAAAAAAAAATCCCCCTGATTATCTCCATGTGCACCTCTGACTTAGAAATACAGCTATACAGATTTAAAATTTAGAAGATTTAAAATAGTGTAAGTAGTAGTCAATGTCTACCCTGAATTGCAAAAAGCAGATAATTAACACTAGGGAATGTATATCTTGATTAAATATCTGAATTTTCACAGACCTCAAAAAAGTTTGTCTCTTTCCCTCAACGCTATATCTTTGTTTCTCTGTGTCTATCCCCTCCCTTTACTCTTAAGTATAGCTTTACCTTTTCTATTATAGACAATAGGCATTGATTTTTACAAAATAAAGATATGTAAAAATAAGAAAATTAAAATAAATAAATTAATTAATTAATTTTAAAAAAAGGAAAATAAAACTCATCTAGAACCCTACCATTTCAAGATAACACTTACAATTTTTTTATTTATAACCTTCCAGATATTTTTGCCACCATGCATTTAAGAGATGAATGATATTGTACATGCTTTTTGTAAGCTGGGTTTCTTTTCACTTGGTAATTATATTTTTATAACAATAAAAGATAAGAGTAGTAGTGATGAGAGAGTTGGTTCATGTAAAGTACTTTTAATTGCATATTTCATTTGTTCATTGCCATTTATAGACAAGCAATTGACTCTTACATATTAAGCTTACATCCTGCATCCTGATATACAGACTCTGATTTTTATGATGCTTTGACTTACAATATTGTGAGTTTATGTTGATGCAAAAGTGGTATGTGTTGAATAGAATCCATACTTCTAATTTTTAATTTTGATCTTTTCCTGCTTTACTGACACACAGTATGCTACTCTCTTTTGATGCTGGGTACTAGCAAAAAACCATAGTTCTCAGTCAGAATGAGATCACAAGGGTAAGAAACTGATACAATTAAAACCATTTCTGTACCCACACAACTTTTCTGTTTTTTTTTTGTTTGTTTGTTTGCTTATCATTTAGCTTCCAATACAGTATTAGGTAAATCACGTGAGATACTCAATATTTTACTATAAAATAAGCTTTGTGTTAAATATTGCCCAAATGCAAATGTTATGTTTAAATAGGCTAGGCTAAGCCATGCTGTTCGGTAGGTTAAGTGTATTAAATACACGTTTGACTTGTAATATTTTCAACTTAGGTTGGGTTTAGCAGTATGTAACCCCACTATAAGCTGAAGAAGATCTATAATTGCTTATTAATTCCAGGAGTGTTATTAGTTGATAATTTTAGATTTCTGACACAAATGTTATGTCATCTACAAACAAAACCAGATTTATTTCTTCCTTCCAGATTGGCACATGTTTTATTTATGTTCTTATCTTACTGAATTAGCTAGAACAGTCAGTACAATGTTGCAAAGCAACAGTACAGAACGCCAAACTTTCCCACTAAGATCATGAATGAGTCTAGGATGTTGTTTCTAACGGTTGGTTTGTAACATTGTACTGGATGTCCTAGCTAATTCAGTACAATAAGAAAAATAAATTTAAAAAGAGACAATTTGAAGAGAGAAGGGAAAACCACCAGACCATTCAGGTATGACTTAAATCAAACCCCTTACGATTATATAATGGAAGTAACAAATAGATTCAAGGGATTAGGTCTGATAGACAGAGTGCCTGAAAAACTAAAGATGGAGGTTCATGATATTGTACAGGAGGCAGTGACCAAAATAATCCCCAATAATAATAAATGCAAAAAGGCAAAATGGTTGTCTGAGGAGGCCTTGCAAATTCCTGAGAAAAGAAGAAAGCTAAAGGCAAAGGAGAAAAGGAAAGATATACCCATTTGAATGCAGAGTTCCAAAGAATAGCAAGGAGAGATAAGAAAGCCTCCGTCACTGATCAATGCAACAAAATAGAGCAACACAAGAGAATGGAAAAAATAGATATCTCTTCAAGAAAATTAAAGATACAAAGGGAACATTTCATGCAAAGATGGGCACAATAAAGGACAAAAATTGTATGGACCTAATAGAAGCAAAATATATTAAGAGGTGGCAAGAATACACAGAAAAACTATATATATATATATATATATATATATATATATATATATATATATAAATCTTCATGACCCAGACAACCACCATGGTGTGATCACTCACCTAGAGCCAGACATCCTGTGTGAAGTCAAGTGGGCCTTAGGAAACATCACTATGAACAAAGCTAGTGGAGGTGATGAAATTCCAGTTGAGCTATTTTGAATCTGAAAAGATGATGCTGTGAAAGTGCTACACTCAATATGCCAGCAAATTTGGAAAACAGCAGTGGCCACATGACTAGGAAAGGTCAGTTTTCATTCCAATCCAAAGAAAGGCAATGCCAAAGAAAGTTCAAACTACTGCACAATTGCACTTATCTCACATGCTAGCACAGTAATGCTCAAAATTCTTGAAGCCAGGCTTCAACAGTATCTGAACCATGAACTTCCAGTTCTTCTAGCTGAATTTAGAAATGGCAGAGGAACCAGAGATAGAATTGCCAGCATCTGTTGGATCATTGAAAAAGCAAGAGAGTTCCAGAAAGATATCTACTTTTGCTTTACTGACTATGCCAAAGCCTTTGACTTCGTGGATCACAACAAACTGTGGAAAATTCTTAAAGAGATGAGAATACCAGACCACCTGACCTGCCTCTTGAGATATCTATAGACATGTCAAGAAGCAACAATTAGAACTGAACATGGAACAACTGACTGGTTCTAAATCGGGAAAGGAGTATGTCAAGGCTGCATATTGACACCCTGCTTATTTAACTTATATGAAGAGTACATTATGGGGAATGCCAGGCTGGATGAAGCACAAACTGGAATCAAGATTGCTGGGAGATATATCAATAAATTCAGATATGCAAATGACACCACCCTTATGGCAGAAAGCAAAGAACTAAAGAGCCTCTTGATGAAAGTGAAAGTGGAGAGTAAAAAAGTTGGCTTAAAACTCAACATTCAGAAAACTAAGATCATGGCATCTGGTCCCATCACTTCATGGCAAATAGATGGGGAAACAATGGAAACAGTGACAGGCTTTATGTTTTTGGGCTTCAAAATCACTGCAGATGATGACTGTAGCCAAGAAATTAAGATGTTTGCTCCTTGGAAGGAAAGCTATGATCAACCTAGACAACATATTAAAAAGCAGAGATGTTACTTTGCAAACAAAGTCTGTGAAGTCAAAACTATGGTTTTACCAGCAATCTTGTATGGATATGAGAGTTGTACTATAAAGCTGAGCACAGAAGAATTGATGCTTTTAAACTGTGGTGTTGGAGAATACTCTTGCAAGCCCCTTGGACTGCAAGGAGATCCAACCAGTCCATCCTAAAGGAAATCAGTCCTGAATATTCATTGCAAAGACTGATGCTGAAGCTGAAACTCCAATACGATGGACATCTGATGAAAATAATTGACTCACTAGAAAAGACCCTGATGCTGGAAAGATTGAAGGCAGAAGGAGAAGGGGCTGACAGAATATGAGATGGTTGGATGGCATCGCTGACTCAATGAACATGAGTTTGAGTACGCTCCGGGTATTGGTTGGTGATAGATAGGGAAGCATTTGTCAAATGCTTTCTATGCTTATTCACCTAATGAAATGATTATGTGTTTTTTTCTTCAATATTTTGAAATGATTGGTCATATTGTTTGATTTTTGAAGGTTGAAATTCATAGGTGTGATAAATCCCATTTGATAGTGGTATATATTTATTTTATACATTTTTGGATTGGATTTGGTAATACCTAGTTGAGAATTTTTATATCTATGTTTCCTGAAAATATTTATCTCTATTTTTTTTATAATGTGTTTGTTCAATTTTGATATTAGGATAATGCTGACGTCTTAGAATAAGTAAATAAGTAAAGAGTATGCCTCTGCAACTCTTAAAAAAAAAAAAAAAAGATCATCAAGAATTTGTATGACTTATTCCTTTAACGTTTGGTGAAATTCATCAATGAATCCAATGGGCCTGGCATTTTCTGTTTTGGAAAGTTATTCATTTTTGTTTCAGTGTCTTTAATAGATATAGGCATATTCAAATTTACTGTTTGATTTTTTTGTGAGATTTCATCCATTTTACTTCATCCTTGTTATCAGTTTTGTGGATGTAGAATTATTCCTAATATCTCTGTATTATCCTCTTAATATTGTTTGGCTCTGTAGTGATTTTCTTTTCTTCATTTCTAATATTAATATTTTTTCTCAATTAACCTTGTCTCAAGGCTATTTTATTCTATTGATCTTTTCAAAGAAGCAACTTTTAGTTTTGTTTACTGATTTCCTGTTTCAAATGTCATTGATCTCTGTTCTAAATTTATTATTTCTTTTGTTCTTCTTATTTTGGATTTGCTCTTCTTTTTAATTTACTAAGATAAAACTTAGATTATTGATTTTGGACTTTCTTCTTTCCTGATATATGCATCAATACCATACGTTTTCCCTAGATATTGCATTTGTTACATTTTACAAATTTTAATAGCTTATATTTTTATTTTCATTTAGTTCCAAATATTTTAAAATTTCTCTTTAGAGTTCTTCTTTTGACATATGTCTAATTTAAAAGTGTGTTCTTAAATCTCCAAGTATTTGGGAATTTTCTAGCTATCTTTCTATTATTGATTTCTAGTTTAATTCCACTGTGGTCTGAGAGTAGACATTGTATCATTTCTATTATTTAAATTGTTAAATTTTGTTATATGGCCCAGAATGTGTTCCATTAATATCTCGGTTAATGTTCCATGTGAGCCTGAGAAGAATGTGTAATCCCTATACAGTATTCCATTTTGTATATATACACACACATGTGGAATATTGTTCAGCCTTAAAAATAAAGAAATTCTGTCACTTGCAGAATTCTAATAACATAGATGGACTTTTAGGGTATTATGCTAAGTAAAATACTTCAGAAAGAGAAAGCAAGTATCATGTAATTTCACTTATACTGTATGTGAAGTCTAAAAAATTATAAAAGTGAACTTATAGGTTCAAAGAACCAACTTGTGGCTGTAAGACATGCAAGACGGGGGTGAGGGTGGGGGTTGAAATAGGTGGAGATATTCAAAGGGTACAAACTCTTAGTTCCAAAATAAATAAATCTTGGGTATGTAATATACAACAGCATGGTGACTATGGTTAATAATACTGTACTGTATATTTGCAAGTTGTTAAGACAGTAGATCTTAAGATTTTTCATCAAAAGAAAAAATTTGTACCTATGTGTGAAGATGGATGCTGACTAGACTTACTGTGATAATATTTTTCAATGTATACATATATCATATACCTATATGTATACATATATACATTATGCTGTATACCTAAAACCAATATAATGTTATATGTCAGTTATATCTTTATAAAAATATATTGCTTCCCCTAAATTCTTTTTATTATCTACTTTTGGAATTTTTATAATTTCTTTTGTTCTTTCTACTTGCCTTTTCCACTTTATCTGATTTTACTTTTAATTGACCCAGTGGGATTCTGTTTATTAATTTCACATTCTATATGTATAGACATTATTTCTGCCTTTTTTATTTTTGTTTTTGTGTAGACTATTTTTGTTTACTCATTTTTGGAGTTTCATTTATTATTTACATATTTATTATAGTTATCTCATGTTCTGCATCTAATAATTGTAATAAATAAATCCTGAGTATATAAATGTGTAGATTTTTTGCCTGTATGTTTTCAGTGATTTTTGATGATAAATACGTATTCAATTATTTTTAATCTGTTAGCATTCCACATTGGGTGAATGCTTTCTTCCCCACTGGGCTACTGGGAGGTTGTGGGTGGTACAAACCTGAGGCCACTTTAGCTCCCTTCAAAATCCCCAGTTTTATGGATTTTTTTTATCAGTTCTCAGTACTGTCAAATAGTTTCTTTCATTTTGTATTTACTGAGATATGGTTTGCAAATAATGTAGTCTGTGTTTAAAACAATGTATTGATCTGATGCATTTATATATTGCAATATAATCACTACAGCACTAGATAACATATCTGTCATGTAACATAATTATCATTTTTTGAGTTAAAGACATTTAAGATCTAGACCTATAGCAACTTTGATATATATAATAGAGTATTATTGAATATAATTACAAAACTGTGGATTAGACCTTAGAGACATTCATCAATTAGTTGAAAGCTTGTGTCCTTTGACCAACAACTCCTTAATTGACATACTCCCAACCCCTGATAACCACCATTCTACTCTTTTTATGAGTTCAAAATTTTAAAACTTCACATTTAAATGATATCAGACTTTATGAGTTCTGTCCTAGGCTGATTTTTCTCACTTGGCATAATGCCTGCAAAGTCCATCCATCTTGTAAATGGAAGAATTTCCTTCTTTCTCATGGCTATAAGATTAAAACTTTAAACCTTTGATGAAAAAAAAAATAATTGAAGAAGACAAACAAATGGAAACATACCTCGTGTATATGGAATGAAAAAAATAATGTTTTTAAAAGGTCCGTCTTACCCAAAGCCATTTTTAATTAAATGAAATACCTACTTAAATTTCACATTCTGTCATATTTCACAGAAATAGAAGAAAAAAAAAAAAACACTCCTACAATCTGTTTGGAACCACAAAAGACCCAAAATAGTTAAAACAAACCTGATAAAGAGCAAAGATGAACATCTTACACTTCTTAATTTCAAACTGTACTATGAATCTATAGTAATCAAACAGTATAGTAGTGTAGTGTTAGTTGCTCAGTCATGTCCGACTCTTTGAGATCCCATGGACTGTAGCCTGCCAGGCTCCTCTGTTCATGGAATTCTCCAGGCAAGGATACTGGAGTGGTTTGCCATTCTTTTCTTCAATACTATGAATCTATAATAATCAAAGAGTATGGTACTGGCATAAAAACACATAGAAAAATGAAACACAATAGAGAGCCGAGAAATAAACTTCAGCAAATATGGGCAATGAATACTCAATAAGGAAGTCAAGAACATTCACTGGGGAAAGGATATTCTGTTTACTAAATGGTGTTGAGTGTACTAGATAGACATATGCAGACAAATGAAATAGAATTCCTATACTGCACTACTCACAACAATTAATTTTGAATTGTTGGTGTTCAGTCACTCAGTCGTGTCTGACTCTGTAATGCCATGGACTGCAGCACATCAAGCTTCCCTGTACTTCACCATCTCCCAGAGCTTGTTCAATCTCATGTCCATTGAGTTGGTGATGCAATCCAACGATCTCATTCTCAGTCATCCTCTTCTCCCCCTGCCTTCAATCTTTCCAAGCATCAGGGTATTTTCTAATGAGTGAACTCTTCACATCAGGTGGCCAAAGTATTGAAGCATCACCTTTAGCATTAGTCCTTCCAATGAATATTGAGGATTGATTTCCTTTAGGACTGACTGATTTGGCGACCTTGCAGTCCAATGGACTCTCAAGAGTCTTCTTCAACACCACAAGTCAAAAGCATCAATTCTTCAGGTTTCAGCCTTCTTTATTATGCTCCATCTCTCACACCCATATATGACTACTGGAAAAATCATAGCTTTGACTATACGGAACTTTGCTGGCAAAGTAGTCTCTGCTTTTTAATAAGCAGTCTAGGTTGGTCATAGCTTTTCTTCCAAAGAGCAAGTGTCTTAATTTAATGGCTTTAGTCACCATCTTCAGTGATTGTGGAGCCCTAGAAAATAAAGTCTGTCACTGTTTCCACTGTTTCCCCATCTATTTCTCATGAGGTGATGGGACTGGATGCCATGATCTTAGCTTTGTGAATGCTGAGTTTTAAGCCAGCTTTTTCACTCTCCTCTTTCACCTTCATCAAGAGGCTCTTTAGTTCCTCTTCACTTTTTGCCATAAGGGTAATGTCTTCTGCATATCTGAGATTATTGACATTTCTCCCAGAAATCTTGATTCTATCTTGTACTTCATCTAGCCCATCATTTTGCATGATGTAATCTGCATATAAGTTAAATAAGCATGGTGACAATATACCGCCTTGATGTACTCTTTCCCCAATTTGGAACCAGTCTGTTTTTCCACTTCTGGTTCTAACCATTTTTTTTAAAAGCTAATTTGTTTATTTTAATTGAAGGCTAATTACTTTGTAATATTGTGGTGGTTTTTCCATATATCAACATGAATCAGCCTCAAGTGTACAGGTGTTCCTTCATCCTGAACACCCTCTCAACTCCCTCCATGCATGTTTCTCGGGAGGCAGATAAGATGGTCTGGTATTAACATCACTTTAAGAATTTTTCAGTTTGTTGTGATCCACACAGTCAAAAACTTTATCATAGTCAATGAAGCTCAAGTAGATGTTTTTACGGAATCCTCTTGCTTTTTCTATGATCCAACAGATGTTGGCAATTTGATCTCTGGTTTCTCTGTTTTTTTCTAAATCCAGCCTGAACATCTGATGGTCATTGTACTGTTGAAGTCTACCTTGGAGAATTTTGAGCATTATTTTGATGATGTGTGAAATGAGTGCAAGTGTGCGGTAGTCTGAACATTCTTTGGTATTGCCTTTCTTTGGGATTAGAATGAAAACTGACCTTTCAAGACTGTGGCCCCTGATGAGTTTTCTAAATTTGCTGACTTATTGAGTTCAGCACTTTAACAGTGTCATCTTTTAGGATTTGAAATAGCTCATCTGGAATTTCACTATCTCCAATAGCTTTGTTCATAGGAATGCTTCCTAAGGCTCCCTTGAATTCACATTCCAGGATGTCTGCATCTAGGTGACATCATCATGGTTATCTGGGTCATAAAGACCTTTTTGTGTACAGTTCTTCTGTGTTTCCTTGCCACCTCTTCTTAATCTCCACTGCTTTTGTTAGGTCCTTGCCATTTCTGTCCTTTATTATGCCCATCTTTGCATGAAATGTTCCCTTAGTATCTCTAAGTTTCTTGGAGTGACCTCTAGTCCTTCCTATTGTATTTTCCCCTATATTTCTTTGCATTGTTCACTTAATAATGCTTTCTTACCTCTCCTTGCTATTCTTTGAAACTCTGCATTCAGATGGGTATATCTTTCCCTTTTTTCCTTTGACTTTCACTTCTTCATGTTTTATTTTTTTTCTCAGCTATTTGTAAGGCCTCTTCAGACCACCATTTTGTCATTTTTCATTTCTTCTTCTTGCAAATGGTTTTGGTCACAGCCTCTTGTACAATGTTACAAATCTCTGTCCACAGTTCTTCAGGAATTCTGTCTATTAAATCTAATCCCTTGAATATATTTGGTATTTCCATTGTATAATCATAAGGAATTTGATTTATGTCATGCCTGAATTGCCTAGTGGTGTTCCCTACTTTCTTCAACATAAGTTTGCATTTTGCAGTAAGGAGCTCATGATCTGAGCCACAGTCAGCTCCTGGTCTTGTTTTTGCTGACTATACAGAGCTTCTCCATCTTTCACTGCAAAGAATATAATCAATCTGATTTTGATATTGACAATCTGGTGATGTCCATGTGTAGAGTCATGTCTTTTGTTGCTGGAAGAGGGTGTTTACTATGACCAGTGCATTCTCTTGGCAAAACTCTGTTAGCCTTTGCCCTGCTCATTTTGTAGTCCAAGGCCAAACTTGCCTGTTAATCCAAGTATCCCTTGACTTCCTACCTGTTTATTCCATTCCCTTATTCTGAAAGGACATCTTTTTTGGTGTTAGTTTTAGATGGTCTTGTAGGTCTTCATAAATTCATTCAACTTCAGCTTCTTTAGCATTAGTGGTTGAAGCATAGATTTGGATTACTGTGATGTCGAATGGTTTGCCTTGAAAATGAAGAGAGATCATTCTGACGTTATTGAGATTGCACCCATTTTGAACTCTTTTGTTGACTATAAAGGCTACTCCATTTCTTCTAAGGGATTCTTGCCCACAATTGTAGATATAATGGTCATATGAATTAAATTCAGCCATACCCATCCATTTTAGTTCCCTAATTACTAAAATGTAGACTTTCACTCTTGCCACCTCATGTTTGAAATGAGGTAAGTGCAAATGAAAGTCCCTTAGTTGTGTCTACCTCTTTGCAACCCCATGGACTTCATGTAATTCTCCAGGCCAGAATACTGGAGTGAGTAGCCTTTCCATTCTCCAGGGGATCTTCCCAACCCAGGTCTCCCGCATTGCAGGTGGATTCTTTACCAGTAGAGCCACAAGGGAAGCCAAAGAATACTGGATTGGGTATCCTATCCCTTCTCCAGTGGATTTTCCCAACCCAGGAATTGGATCAGGGTCTCCTGCTTTGCAGGCGGATTTTTTTTTTTTTTTTTTAACCAACTGAGCTATGAGAGAAGCCCTGGTCAAATCTCATGTTTGACCACTTCCAATTTACCTTGATTCATGGACCTAACATTCCAGGTTCCTATAAAATACTGTTCTTCACTGAATTGGACTTTACTTTCACTACCATATACTTCCACAACTGGACCTCATTTCTGCTTTGGCTAGCCTCTTCATTCTTTCTGGCATTGTTCTCCATTCTTCTGCAGTAGCATTTTTGATACCTCTGGACCTGGGGCAGTTCATCCTTCAGTGTCAACTCTTTTTGCCTTTTCATACTATTCACGGTGTTCTCAAGGTGAGAATGTTGAAGTAACTTGACATTTCATTCTCCAGTGGGCCATGTTTGAAATAACTATCTACCATGACCTGTCCATTTTTGATGGCCCTCACAGCATGGCTCATAGCATCACTGAGTTACACAATGTTATAATCCATGTGATCTTTTTGGTTGGTTTTCTGTGAATGTGGTTTCCATTCTGTCTGACCTCTGATGGATGAGGATAAGAGACTTGTGAAAGCTTCCTTATTGGATGGACTGGTTGTGGGGAAAACTGGGTCTTCCTCTGTTGGCCAGGGCCATGCTCAATAAATTTTTAATCACATTTTCTGCTGGTGGGTGGGGCTGTGATCCCTCCTTGTAGTTTGGCCTGAGATGGCCCAGTCCTGGAGTCTTGGTTGGTCGCAGTTCATGGGACTCTTAGCAGTGCCAGGCTGTGCAGGCTCCACAGAGGATATAGGCAGTGCTCTCTGCTTTCTCACAGCTTGATGGCAGCATTGGCAGCCATCACACCCACCTATGGGGCTGGAGATAGCAACCACTGCTCATTCCACTTCTGGATCTCATGAGGGCAGTGCCCTGCCATCTGTGATGGCATAGCATCTGTGATGGCATTGCAACATGAAGTTGGAAGCTTCCTGGCTAGCATATCCCTCTCCTCTCACATCCCACAACAATAATCTTTTGCTTATATGGAAAGCCTAGACTGTTTCCTTGACTCCCTCAGCTGTGTCCAATTAAACCCCTCAGACTGTCTTCATGGCAGCCCATCCAGTCCTCTCCTTGGTATCTGACCTGTGAAGTTCTGTAACTTTTCAGTTCATGTACTGTTGAAGCCTAGGTTGAAGGATTTTGAGCATTACATTGCTAGCATGATAAATGAGCACAACTATGTGGTAGTTTGAATATTATTTGGCATTACCCTTCTTAGGATTGGAATGAAAAGTGACCTCTTCTTGTCCTATGTCATTGCTGAGTATTCCAAATTTGCTGGCATATTGAATGTAGCACTTTCACAGCATCATCTTTTTTTTTTTAATTTTATTTTTTTTTTAAACTTTACAATATTGTATTAGTTTTGCCAAATATCGAAATGAATCGGCCACAGGTATACCCGCGACCCCATCCTGAACCATCCTCCCTCCTCCCTCCCCTCCCCTCCCTATGGGTCGTCCCAGTGCACCAGCCCCAAGCATCCAGTACCGTGCATCGAACCTGGACTGGAGACTCATTTCATACATGATATTATACATGTTTCAATGCTATTCTCCCAAATCTCCCTACCCTCTCCCTCTCCCACAGAGTCCATAAGACTGATCTATACATCGGTGTCTCTTTTGCTGTCACGTACACAGGGTTATTGTTACCATCTTTCTAAATTCCATATATATGCATTAGTATACTGTATTGGTGTTTTTCTTTCTGGCTTACTTCACTCCGTATAATAGGTTCCAGTTTCATCCATCTCATTAGAACTGATTCAAATGTATTCTTTTTAATGGCTGAGTAATATTCCTTTGTGTATATGTACCATTGCTTTCTTATCCATTCATCTGCTGATGGGCATCTAGGTTGCTTCCATGTCCTGGCTATTATAAACACTGCTGAGATGAATATTGGGGTACATGTGTCTCTTTCCCTTCTGGTTTCCTCAGTGTGTATGCCCAGCAGTGGGATTGCTGGATCATAAGGCAGTTCTATTTCTAGTTTTTTAAGGAATCTCCACACTGTTCTCCATAGTGGCTGTACTAGTTTGCATTCCCACCAACAGTGTAAGAGGGTTCCCTTTTCTCCACACCCTCTCCAGCATTTATTGCTTGTAGACTTTTGGATCGCAGCCATTCTGACTGGCGTGAAATGGTACCTCATAGTGGTTTTGATTTGCAATTCTCTGATAATGAGTGATGTTGAGCATCTTTTCATGTGTTTCTTAGCCATCTGTATGTCTTCTTTGGAGAAATGTCTATTTAGTTCTTTGGCCCATTTTTTGATTGGATCATTTATTTTTCTGGAGTTGAGCAGTAGGAGTTGCTTGTATATTTTTGAGATTAGTTGTTTGTCAGTTGCTACATTTTCTATTATTTTCTCCCATTCTGAAGGCTGCCTTTTCACCTTGCTAATAGTTTCCTTTATTGTGCCGAAGATTTTAAGTTTAATTAGGTCCCATTTGTTTATTTTTGCTTTTATTTCCAATATTCTGGGAGGTGGGTCATAGAGGATCCTGCTGTGATGTATGTCAGAAAGTGTTTTGCCTATGTTCTCCTCTAGGAGTTTTATAGTTTCTGGTCTTAGGTTTAGATCTTTAATACATTTTGAGTTTATTTTTGTGTAAGGTGTTAGAAAGTGTTCTAGTTTCATTCTTTTACAAGTGGTTGACCAGATTTCCCAGCACTACTTGTTAAAGAGATGGTCTTTAATCCATTGTATATTCTTGCCTCCTTTGTCAAAGATAAGGTGTCCATATGTGCGTGGATTTATCTCTGGGCTTTCTATTTTGTTCCATTGATAAACATTTCTGTCTTTGTGCCAGTACCATACTGTCTTGATGACTGTGGCTTTGTAATAGAGCCTGAAGTCAGGTAGGTTGATTCCTCCAGTTCCATTCATCTTTCTCAAGATAGCTTTGGCTATTAGAGGTTTTTTGTATTTCCATACAAATTGTGAAATTATTTGTTCTAGCTCTGTGAAGAATACTGTTGGTAGCTTGATAGGGATTGCATTGAATCTATAAATTGCTTTGGGTAGTATACTCATTTTCACTATACTGATTCTTCCAATCCATGAACATGGTATATTTCTCCATCTATTAGTGTCCTCTTTGATTTCTTTCACCAGTGTTTTATAGATTTCTATGTATAGGTCTTTAGTTTCTTTAGGTAGATATATTCCTAAGTATTTTATTCTTTCCATTGCAATGATGAATGAAATTGTTTCCTTAATTTCTCTTTCTGTTTTCTCATTATTAGTGTATAGGAATGCAAGGGATTTATGTGTGTTGATTTTATATCCTGCAACTTTACTATAATCATTGATTAGTTCTAGTAATTTTCTGGTGGAGTCTTTAGGGTTTTCTATGTAGAGGATCATGTCATCTGCAAACAGTGAGAGTTTTACTTCTTCTTTTCCAATTTGGATTGCTTTTATTCCTTTTTCTGCTCTGATTGCTGTGGCCAAAACTTCCAAAACTATGTTGAATAGTAATGGTAAAAGTGGACACCCTTGTCTTGTTCCTGACTTTAGAGGAAATGCTTTCAATTTTTCACCATTGAGGATAATGTTTGCTGTGGGTTTGTCATATATAGATTTTATTATGTTGAGGTATGTTCCTTCTATTCCTGCTTTCTGGAGAGTTCTTATCATAAATGGATGTTGAATTTTGTCAAAGGCTTTCTCTGCATCTATTGAGATAATCATATGGTTTTTGTTTTTCAATTTGTTAATGTGGTGTATAACATTGATTGATTTGCAGATATTGAAGAATCCTTGCATCCCTGGGATAAAGCCCACTTGGTCATTGTGTATGATCTTTTTAATGTGTTTTTGAATTCTGATTGCTAGAATTTTGTTAAGGATTTTTGCATGTATGTTCATCAGTGATATTGGCCTGTAGTTTTCTTTTTTTGTGGGATCTTTGTCAGGTTTTGGTATTAGGGTGATGGTGGCCTCATAGAATGAGTTTGGAAGTTTACCTTCCTCTGCAATTTTCTGGAAGAGTTTGAGCAGGATAGGTGTTAGCTCTTCTCTAAATTTTTGGTAGAATTCAGCTGTGAAGCCATCTGGACCTGGGCTTTTGTTTGCTGGAAGATTTCTGATTACAGTTTCAATTTCTGTGCTTGTGATGGGTCTGTTAAGATTTTCTATTTCTTCCTGGTCCAGTTTTGGAAAGTTGTACATTTCTAAGAATTTGTCCATTTCTTCCACGTTGTCCATTTTATTGGCATATAATTGTTGATAGTAGTCTCTTATGATCCTTTGTATTTCTGTGTTGTCTGTTGTGATCTCTCCATTTTCGTTTCTAATTTTGTTGATTTGATTTTTCTCCCTTTGTTTCTTGATGAGTCTGGCTAATGGTTTGTCGATTTTATTTTTCCTTTCAAAGAACCAGCTGTTGGCTTTGTTGATTTTTGCTATGGTCTCTTTTGTTTCTTTTGCATTTATTTCTGCCATAATTTTTAAGATTTCTTTCCTTCTACTAACCCTGGGGTTCTTCATTTCTTCCTTTTCTAGTTGCTTTAGGTGTAGAGTTAGGTTATTTATTTGACTTTTTTCTTGTTTCTTTAGGTATGCCTGTATTGCTATGAACTTTCCCCTTAGGATGGCTTTTAAAGTGTCCCACAGGTTTTGAGTTGTTGTGTTTTCATTTTCATTAGTTTCTATGCAAATTTTGATCTCTTTTTTGATTTCTTCTGTGATTTGTTGGTTATTCAGCAGCGTGTTGTTCATCCTCCATATGTTGGAATTTTTAATAGTTTTCCTCCTGTATTTGAGATCTAATCTTACTGCATTGTGGTAGGAAAAGATGCTTGGAATGATTTCTATTTTTTTTGAATTTACCAAGGCTAGATCTATGGCCCAGGATATGATATATCCTGGAGAAGATTCCATGTGCGCTTGAGAAAAAGTTGAAATTCATTGTTTGGGGGTGAAATGTCCTATAGATATCAATTAGGTCTAACTGGTCTATTGTATCATTTAATGTTTGTGTTTCCTTGTTAATTTTCTGTTTAGTTGATCTATCCATAGGTGTGAGTGGGGTATTAAATTCTCCCACTATTATTGTGTTATTGTTAATTTCTCCTTTCATACTTTTTAGCATTTGTCTTAGATATTGCGGCACTCCTGTGTTGGGTGCATATATATTTATAATTGTTATATCTTCTTCTTGGATTGATACTTTGATCATTAGGTAGTGACCGTCTTTGTCTCTTTTCACAGCCTTTGTTTTAGTCTATTTTATCTGATATAAGTATTGCTACTCCTGCTTTCTTTTGGCCCCTATTTGCATGGAAAATCTTTTTCCAGCCCTTCACTTTCAGTCTGTTTGTGTCCCCTGTTTTGAGGTGGGTCTCTTGTAAACAACATATATAGGGGTCTTGTTTTTGTATCCATTCAGCCAGTCTTTGTCTTTTGGTTGGGGCATTCAACCCATTTACATTTAAGGTAATTACTGATAAGTATTATCCCATTGCCATTTACTTTATTGTTTTGGGTTTGAGTTTATACACTGTTTTTGTGTTTCCTGTCTAGAGAATATCCTTTAGTATTTGTTGGAGAGCTGGTTTGGTGATGCTGAATTCTCTCAGCTTTTGCTTATCTGAGAAGCTTTTGATTTCTCCTTCATATTTGAATGAGATCCTTGCTGGGTACAATAATCTGGGCTGGAGGTTATTTTCTTTCATCACTTTAAGTATGTCTTGCCATTCCCTCCTGGCTTGAAGAGTTTCTATTGAAAGATCAGCTGTTATCCTAATGGGAATTCCCTTGTGTGTTATTTGTTGTTTTTCCCTTGCTGCTTTTAATATTTGTTCTTTGTGTTTGATCTTTGTTAATGTGATTAATATGTGTCTTGGGGTGTTTAGCCCTGGGTTTATCCTGTTTGGGACTCTCTGGGTTTCTTGGACTTGGGTGATTATTTCCTTCCCCATTTTAGGGAAGTTTTCAACTATTATCTCCTCAAGTATTTTCTCATGGTCTTTCTTTTTGTCTTCTTCTTCTGGGACCCCTATGATTCGAATGTTGTAGCGTTTAATATTGTCCTGGAGGTCTCTGAGATTGTCCTCATTTCTTTTAATTCGTTTTTCTTTTATCCTCTCTGATTCATTTATTTCTACCATTCTATCTTCTAATTCACTAATCCTATCTTCTGCCTCTGTTATTCTACTATTTTTTGCCTCCAGAGTGTTTTTGATTTCATTTATTGCATTATTCATTTTATATTGACTCTCTTTTATTTCTTCTAGGTCCTTGTTAAACCTTCCTTGCATCTTCTCAATCTTTGTCTCCAAGCTATTTATCTGTGATTCCATTTTGATTTCAAGGTTTTGGATCGATTTCACTATCATTATTCGGAATTCTTTATCAGGTAGATTCCCTATCTCTTCCTCTTTTGTTTGGTTTGGTGGGCTTTTATCCTGTTCCTTTATCTGCTGGGTATTCCTCTGTCTCTTCATCTTGTTTAAATTGCTGAATTTGGGGTGTCCTTTCTGTATTCTGGCAGTTTGTGGAGTTCTCTTTATTGTGGTGTTTCCTCGCTCTGTGTGGGTTTGTACAGGTGGCTTGTCAAGGTTTCTTGGTTAGGGAAGCTTGTGTCAGTGTTCTGGTGAGTGGAGCTGTATTTCATCTCTCTGGAGTGCAATGAAATGTCCAGTAATGAGTTATGGGATGTCTATGGTTTTGGGGTGACTTTGGGCTGCCTGTATCTTGGAGCTCAGGGCTGTGTTCCTTGCTGCTGGAGAATTTGCTTGGTATGTCTTGCCCTGAAACTTGTTTCGCCCAGAGAAGTTTACAGTGTTATATGGAGAAGAGAAGAGTGAGGAGGGAGTTAGTGGTGATCCGAATGAGATGAGGTGGAGTCAGTGGGCTATTCAGTAATCTCTTCCTTATGTGCACTCCACAACTGGACCACTCAGAGTTGTTCACAGAGTTATACAGAGAAGAGAAGAAGGAAGAAGGTGGCAGAGGTGGCCACTAGGAAATATGGGGGGAATGAAAAGGAGGGAGACAGATACAGCCAGTAATCAGTTCCCTAAGTGTTCTCCACCGTCTGGAACACACAGAAATTCACAGAGTTCGGTAGAGTAGAGAGGTGTTAGGGAGGAGACACAGGCGACCTAGTGGAGAAAAAGGAGAGTCCAAAGGGAGAGAGAGCACTTAAGCCAGTAATCTCGCTCCCTAGTGAAAAATGGGTACTGAAGATTGGGTTCTTAAAGGTAAAAAATTGGTAACAAATACATAAAAGCAAGAATTTAAAATCTAGAGTAGAGTTTGGAATTTCAAAAATACGATGTTAAGGAAAAGAAAGAGAGAAAAAACGAACAAACAAAAACAAACAAGGTCGAGGAGGAGCCAAGATGGCGGAGGAGTAGGACCGGGAGAACACTTTCTCCCCTACAAATTCATCAAAAGAGCATTTAAACGTCGAGTAAATTCCACAAAACAACTTCTGAATGCCGGCAGAGGACATCAGGCACCCAGAAAAGCAACCCAACTCTTCGAAAGGAGGTAGGAAAAAATATTAAAGACAAAAAAAAGAGACAAAAGAGGGAGGGACGGAGCTCCGTCCCGGGAAGGGAATCTTAAAAAGAGAGAAGTTTCCAAACACCAGGAAACCTTCTCACTGCCGAATCTGTGCCGAGCTTTGGAAGCACAGAGGGCAACATAACAGGGAGAAAAATAAATAAACAATTAAAACTTGCAGATTTCGAGCCCTAAGGTAACTCCCCCAGAGGAGAAGCAGCACAGACGCCTGCATCCGCCATTAGCAAGCGGGGGCTGGGCAGGGAGGCGCGGCGCGGGCTGCATCGCTGAGAGTAAGAATCTGGCCTGAATACCCTGAGCACTATCTGAGCGAAATAATTTGGGTTAGCAAACCAGACTGTGGGATATCTACCACGCGAAAAGCCAGTCCTAACCTAAAACCGCCAGGCCCGCGCACGGAACAAAGGACTGAACAGAGATAGCCGGCTGCAGACCTTCCCCCTCCGGTGACAGGCAGCCAGAGCCGGAAGGGGGCAATCGCAGCCCCAGAGAGACATTATCTATAAAACTGTAAGCAGGCTTCTTTGCTAACTAAAACTTCTTGGGGGTCTGGACGGTCAACATCTGCCTGAGAAGGTGCGCCGGTGTTACAACCAGAAAACCGAGTGGCAGGGAGGCGGTAAGTCGCAGCATTGGCGCTCGCCAAACACCTCATCACCTGAGCTGCTCGGACCTGGGAAGAGCACAAAACGCAGGCCCAGCTGAGTCTGCGCCTCTGAGGACTACCGGAGTGCCTGAACCTGAGCGGCTTGACCTGGGAGGTGCATGCAGCCCAGGGCCAGCCTCGGATTGTTCCCGGCGGAACAACCTAGAGCCCGAGCAGCGTGGACAGGGAGGCTACACGCGCCGTGAGCAGGGGCAGACCCAGGGTGGCTGAGGCACTGCGAGCCCACGCCAGTGTTATTTGTTTGCAGCATTCCTCCCTCCCTCCCCACAGCGCGACTGAACAAGTAAGCCTAAAAAAAATAAAAAATAAAAAAAAAATAAAAAAATAAAAAGTGTGCTCCACCGTCCCCTTTGTGTCAGGGCGGAAACCAGATACTGAAGAGACTAGCAAACAGAAGAAGATATAACAGAGGGAAACGCCTTGGAAGCTACAGGCAATAGACCAAAACCCTGTGGTTACTACGGACTACATAGGAAGGGGCCTATAGATCTTGAGAAATATAAGTCTGACCAAGAAACTAGCCAAAAATGAACTGAACACACAACACCACCAAGAAAGTCCTAGATATATTTTTATTATTTTTACGATCATTCCTTCTTTTTAATTAAAAAAAATTTTTTTAAGTCCTCTATTGTTCCTTTAATTTTCACTTTTATAACCTATTACTTTGCAAAAAAAAAAAAAAAAAGACCCTATTTTTTTCTTCTTCAGCAAACTTCATATATATATATATTTTATAATTTTTTGACCTTGTTTTTTTTTTTTTTTTTCTTTTCTTTAACATTGTATTTTTGAAATTCTAAACTCTACTCTAGATTTTTAATTTTTGCTTTTTGGTATTTGTTATCAATTTTGTACCTATAGTTTATTTTTATATAATTTCTGTGACTTCTTTTTTTCTTCTTCTTTGTTTCTTTCTCTTCTTCTTCTATATAACATTGTATATCTGAATAATATCAATTTTGTACCTGTATTTTCTTTATAATTTTTGTGACATTGTTTGTTTTCGTTTGTCTGTTTTCTCTCTTTATTTTTCTTCTTCTTCTTTTTTTTTTTTAACATTGTATTTTTGAAATTCCAAACTCTACTCTAGATTTTTAATTTTTGCTTTTTGGTATTAGTTATCAATTTTGTACCTGTACTTTCTTTACAATTTTCGCGACCTTGTTTGTTTTTGTTTGTTCGTTTTTTCTTTCTTTCTTTTCCTTCTTCTTTTCTTTAACATCGTATTTTTGAAATTCCAAACTCTACTCTAGATTTTTAATTCTTGCTTTTATGTATTTGTTACCAATTTTGTACCTTTAAGAACCCAATCTTCAGGACCCATTTTTCACTAGGGAGCAAGAATACTGGCTTGACTGCTCTCTCTCCCTTTAGACTCTCCTTTTTCTCCACCAGGTCGCCTGTGTCTCCTCCCTAACCCCTCTACTCTACCCAGCTCTGTGAATTTCTGTGTGTTCCAGACGGTGGAGAACACTTAGGGAACTGATTACTGGCTGGATCTGTCTCCCTCCTTTTCATTCCCCCCTTTTATCCTTCTGGCCACCTCTGTCAACTTCCTCCTTCTTCTCTTCTCTGTATGACTCCGTGAACATCTCTGAGTGGTCTAGTTGTGGAGTGCACATAAGGAAGTGACTACTGGCTACCCTACTCTCTCCATTATTGATTCACCTCATCTCATTTGGGTCACCTCTAACTCCCTCCTCCCTCTTCTCTTCTCCATGTAACCCTGTGAACCTCTCTGAGTGACCCTCATCGTAGAGAAACTTTTCATCTTTAATGTAGATGTTTTATCAATGGTGCTGTATAGAAGGAGAAGTTTTGAAACTATTGTAAAAATAAGACCGCTAACCGGAAGCAGGAGACTTAAGTCCAAACCCTGACTCCAGGGAACTCCTGACTCCAAGGAACATTAATTGACAGGAGCTCATCAAACGCCTCCATACCAACACTGAAACCAAGCACCACACAAGGGCCAATAAGTCCCAGGGCAAGACATACCAAGCAAATTCTCCAGCAGCAAGGAACACAGCCCTGAGCTTCAAGATACAGGCTGCCCAAAGTCACCCCAAAACTATAGACATCTCATAACTCACTACTGGACATTTCATTGCACTCCAGAGAGAAGAAATACAGCTCCATCCACCAGAACACCGACACAAGCTTCCCTAACCAGGAAACCTTGACAAGCCACCTGTACAAACCCACACACAGTGAGGAAACGCCACAATAAAGAGAACTCCACAAACTGCCAGAATACATAAAGGACACCCCAAACTCAGCAATTTAAACAAGATGAAGAGACAGAGGAATACTCAGCAGATAAAGGAACAGGATAAATGCCCACCAAACCAAACAAAAGAGGAAGAGATAGGGAATCTACCTGATAAAGAATTCCGAATAATGATAGTGAAATTGATCCAAAATCTTGAAACTAAAATGGAATCACGGATAAATAGCCTGGAGACAAGGATTGAGAAGATGCTAGAAAGGTTTAACAAGGACCTAGAAGAAATAAAAAAGAGTCAATATATAATGAATAATGCAATAAATGAAATTAAAAACGCTCTGGAGGCAACAAATAGTAGAATAACAGAGGCAGAAGATAGGATTAGTGAATTAGAAGATAGAATGGTAGAAATAAATGAATCAGAGAGGATAAAAGAAAAACGAATTAAAAGAAATGAGGACAATCTCAGAGACCTCCAGGACAATATTAAACGCTACAACATTCGAATAATAGGGGTTCCAGAAGAAGAAGACAAAAAGAAAGACCATGAGAAAATACTTGAGGAGATAATAGTTGAAAACTTCCCTAAAATGGGGAAGGAAATAATCACCCAAGTCCAAGAATCCCAGAGAGTCCCAAACAGGATAAACCCAAGGAGAAACACCCCAAGACACATATTAATCAAATTAACAAAGATCAAACACAAAGAACAAATATTAAAAGCAGCAAGGGAAAAACAACAAATAACACACAAGGGAATTCCCATTAGGATAACAGCTGATCTTTCAATAGAAACTCTTCAAGCCAGGAGGGAATGGCAAGACATACTTAAAATGATGAAAGAAAATAACCTACAGCCCAGATTATTGTACCCAGCAAGGATCTCATTCAAGTATGAAGGAGAAATCAAAAGCTTTTCAGACAAGCAAAAGCTGAGAGAATTCTGCACCACCAAACCAGCTCTCCAACAAATACTAAAGGATATTCTCTAGACAAGAAACACAAAAACGGTGTATAAATTCGAACCCAAAACAATAAAGTAAATGGCAACGGGATCATACTTATCAGTAATTACCTTAAACGTAAATGGGTTGAATGCCCCAACCAAAAGACAAAGACTGGCTGAATGGATACAAAAACAAGACCCCTACATATGTTGTCTACAGGAGACCCACCTCAAAACAGGGGACACATACAGACTGAAAGTGAAGGGCTGGAAAAAGATTTTCCATGCAAATAGGGACCAAAAGAAAGCAGGAGTAGCAATACTCATATCAGATAAAATAGACTTTAAAACAAAGGCTGTGAAAAGAGACAAAGAAGGTCACTACATAATGATCAAAGGATCAATCCAAGAAGAAGATATAACAATTATAAATATATATGCACCCAACACGGGAGCACCACAGTACGTAAGACAAATGCTAACAAGTATGAAAGGAGAAATTAACAATAACACAATAATAGTGGGAGACTTTAATACCCCACTCACACCTATGGATAGATCAACTAAACAGAAAATTAACAAGGAAACACAAACTTTAAACGATACAATAGACCAGTTAGACCTAATTGATATATATAGGACATTTCATCCCAAAACAATGAATTTCAACTTTTTCTCAAGCGCGCATGGAACCTTCTCCAGGATAGATCACATCCTGGGCCATAAAGCTAGCCTTGGTAAATTCAAAAAAATAGAAATCATCCCAAGCATTTTTTCTGACCACAATGCAGTAAGATTAGATCTCAATTACAGGAGAAAAACTATTAAAAATTCCAACATATGGAGGCTGAACAACACGCTGCTGAATAACCAACAAATCACAGAAGAAATCAAAAAAGAAATCAAAATTTGCATAGAAACGAATGAAAATGAAAACACAACAACCCAAAACCTGTGGGACACGGTAAAAGCAGTCCTAAGGGGAAAGTTCATAGCAATACAGGCACACCTCAAGAAACAAGAAAAAAAGTCAAATAAATAACCTAACTCTACACCTAAAGCAACTAGAAAAGGAAGAAATGAAGAACCCCAGGGTTAGTAGAAGGAAAGAAATCTTAAAAATTAGAGCAGAAATAAATGCAAAAGAAACAAAAGAGACCATAGCAAAAATCAACAAAACCAAAAGCTGGTTCTTTGAAAGGATAAATAAAATGGACAAACCATTAGCCAGACTCATCAAGAAACAAAGGGAGAAAAATCAAATCAACAAAATTAGAAACGAAAATGGAGAGATCACAACAGACAACACAGAAATACAAAGGATCATAAGAGACTACTATCAACAATTATATGCCAATAAAATGGACAACGTGGAAGAAATGGACAAATTCTTAGAAATGTACAACTTTCCAAAACTAGACCAGGAAGAAATAGAAAATCTTAACAGACCCATCACAAGCATGGAATTTGAAACTGTAATCAAAAATCTTCCAGCAAACAAAAGCCCCTGTCCAGATGGCTTCACAGCTGAATTCTACCAAAAATTTAGAGAAGAGCTGACACCTATCCTGCTCAAACTCTTCCAAAAAATTGCTGAGGAAGGTAAACTTCCAAACTCATTCTATGAGGCCACCATCACCCTAATACCAAAACCTGACAAAGATGCCACAAAAAAAGAAAACTACAGGCCGATATCACTGATGAACATAGATGCAAAAATCCTTAACAAAATTCTAGCAATCAGAATCCAACAACACATTAAAAAGATCATACACCATGATCAAGTGGGCTTTATCCCAGGGATGCAAGGATTCTTCAATATCCGCAAATCAATCAATGTAATACACCACATTAACAAATTGAAAAATAAAAACCATATGATTATCTCAATAGATGCAGAGAAAGCCTTTGACAAAATTCAACATCCATTTATGATAAAAACTCTCCAGAAAGCAGGAATAGAAGGAACATACCTCAACATAATAAAAGCTATATATGACAAACCCACAGCAAACATTATCCTCAATGGTGAAAAATTGAAAGCATTTCCTCTAAAGTCAGGAACAAGACAAGGGTGCCCACTTTCACCATTACTATTCAACATAGTTTTGGAAGTTTTGGCCACAGCAATCAGAGCAGAAAAAGAAATAAAAGCAATCCAAATTGGAAAAGAAGAAGTAAAACTCTCACTATTTGCAGATGACATGATCCTCTACATAGAAAACCCTAAAGATTCCACCAGAAAATTACTAGAAATAATCAATGACTATAGTAAAGTTGCAGGATATAAAATCAACACACAGAAATCCCTTGCATTCCTATACACTAATAATCAGAAAACAGAGAGAGAAACTAAGGAAACAATTCCATTCACCATTGCAACGGAAAGAATAAAATACTTAGGAATATATCTACCTAAAGAAACTAAAGACCTATATATAAAAAACTATAAAACACTGGTGAAAGAAATCAAAGAGGACACTAATAGATGGAGAAATATACCATGTTCATGGATTGGAAGAATCAATATAGTGAAAATGAGTATACTACCCAAAGCAATTTATAGATTCAACGCAATCCCTATCAAGCTACCAACAGTATTCTTCACAGAGCTGGAACAAATAATTTCACAATTTGTATGGAAAAACAAAAAACCTCGAATAGCCAAAGCGATCTTGAGAAAGAAGAATGGGACTGGAGGAATCAACCTACCTGACTTCAGGCTCTACTACAAAGCCACAGTTATCAAGACAGTATGGTACTGGCACAAAGACAGATATATAGATCAATGGAATAAAATAGAAAGCCCAGAGATAAATCCACGCACATATGGACACCTTATCTTTGACAAAGGAGGCAAGAATATACAATGGATTAAAGACAATCTCTTTAACAAGTGGTGCTGGGAAATCTGGTCAACCACGTGTAAAAGAATGAAACTAGACCACTTTCTAACACCATACACAAAAATAAACTCAAAATGGATTAAAGATCTAAACGTAAGACCAGAAACCATAAAACTCCTAGAGGAGAACATAGGCAAAACACTCTCTGACATACATCACAGCAGGATCCTCTATGACCCACCTCCCAGAATATTGGAAATAAAAGCAAAAATAAACAAATGGGACCTAATTAACCTTAAAAGCTTCTGCACATCAAAGGAAACTATTAGCAAGGTGAAAAGACAGCCTTCAGAATGGGAGAAAATAATAGCAAATGAAGCAACTGACAAACAACTAATCTCAAAAATATACAAGCAACTCCTACAGCTCAACCCCAGAAAAATAAATGACCCAATCAAAAAATGGGCCAAAGAATTAAATAGACATTTCTCCAAAGAAGACATACAGATGGCTAACAAACACATGAAAAGATGCTCAACATCACTCATTATCAGAGAAATGCATATCAAAACCACTATGAGGTACCATTTCACACCAGTCAGAATGGCTGCGATCCAAAAGTCTACAAATAATAAGTGCTGGAGAGGGTGTGGAGAAAAGGGAACCCTCTTACACTGTTGGTGGGAATGCAAACTAGTACAGCCACTATGGAGAACAGTGTGGAGATTCCTTAAAAAACTGGAAATAGAACTGCCTTATGATCCAGCAATCCCACTGCTGGGCATACACACTGAGGAAACCAGAAGGGAAAGAGACACGTGTACCCCAATGTTCATCGCAGCACTGTTTATAATAGCCAGGACATGGAAGCAACCTAGATGTCCATCAGCAGATGAATGGATAAGAAAGCAATGATACATATACACAATGGAGTATTACTCAGCCATTAAAAAGAATACATTTGAATCAGTTCTAATGAGGTGGATGAAACTGGAGCCTATTATACAGAGTGAAGTAAGCCAGAAGGAAAAACAGAAATACAGTATACTAACGCATATATATGGAATTTAGAAAGATGGTAACAATAACCTGGTGTACGAGACAGCAAAAGAGACACTGATGTATAGAACAGTCTTATGGACTCTGTGGGAGAGGGAGAGGGTGGGAAGATTTGGGAGAGTGACATTGAAACATGTAGAATATCATGTAAGAAACGAGTTGCCAGTCCAGGTTCGATGCGCGATACTGGATGCTTGGGGCTGGTGCACTGGGACGACCCAGAGGGATGGTGTGGGGAGGGAGGAGGGAGGAGGGTTCAGGATGGGGAACACATGTATGCCTGTGGCGGATTCATTTTGATATTTGACAAAACTATTACAATTATGTAAAGTTTAAAAATAAAATAAAATTAAAAAAAAATAAATAAATAAACAGATTTACCAAAAAAAAAAAAAAAAAAATGTCAGAATGGCTGCGATCCAAAAGTCTACAAGCAATAAATGCTGGAGAGGGTGTGGAGAAAAGGGAACCCTCTTACACTGTTGGTGGGAATGCAAACTAGTACAGCCACTATGGAGAACAGTGTGGAGATTCCTTAAAAAACTGGAAATAGAACTGCCTTATGATCCAGCAACCCCACTGCTGGGCATACACACTGAGGAAACCAGAATTCAAAGAGACACATGTACCCCAATGTTCATCGCAGCACTGTTTATAATAGCCAGGACATGGAAGCAACCTAGATGTCCATCAGCAGATGAATGGATAAGAAAGCTGTGGTACATATACACAATGGAGTATTACTCAGCCATTGAAAAGAATCCATTTGAATCAGTTCTAATGAGGTGGATGAAACTGGAGCCTATTATACAGAGTGAAGTAAGCCAGAAAGAAAAACACCAATACAATATACTAATGCATATATATGGAATTTAGAAAGATGGTAACAATAACCCTGCGTAAGACAGCAAAAGAGACACTGATGTATAGATCAGTCTTATGGACTCTGTCGGAGAGGGAGAGGGTGGGAAGATTTGGGATAATGGCATTGAAACATGTATAATATCATGTATGAAACGAGTTGCCAGTCCAGGTTTGATGCACAATACTGGATGCTTGGGTCTTGTGCACTGGGACGACCCAGAGGGATGGTATGGGGAGGGAGAAGGGAGGAGGGTTCAGGATGGGGAACACATGTAGACCTGTGGCGGATTCATTTCGATATTTGGCAAAACTAATACAATATTATAAAGTTTAAAAATAAAATTAAATTAAAAAAAAAAAAACAAACAAGGTCGCAAAAATTATAAAGAAAATATAGGTACAAAATTGATAACTAATACCAAAAAGCAAAAGTTAAAAATCTAGAGTAGAGTTTGGAATTTCAAAAATACAATGTTAAAAAAAGAAGAAGAAAAAGAAAGAGAGGGGAAAAAAAAAAAAAAAACAAGAACAAACAAGGTTGCATAAATTATATATATAAAAAAATACAGGTACAAAATTGATAACAAATACCAAAAAGCATAAATTAAAAATCTAGAATAGAGTTTGGAATTTCAGATATACAATGTTATTTAAAAGAAGAAGAGAAAGAAACAGAGGGAAAAAAAAGAAAAAATAAAAAAGGGTCACAGAAATTATATAAAAACAAAAACAAAAAAAACTATAAGTACAAAATTGATAACAAATGCTAAAAAGCTAAAATTAAAAATCTAGAGTAGAGTTTGGAATTTCAAAAATACAATGTTAAAGAAAAGAAGGAAAAAGAAAAAAAGGTCAAAAAATTATTAAAAAATATATATATAAGAAGTTTGCTTTAAAAAAATAGGGTCTTCTTTTTTTTTGCAAAGTAATCGATTATAAAAGTGGAAATTAAAGGAATAATAGAGGACTTAATTTTTTTTTTTTTTTATAGGTTCACTTGTTCAGTCGCACTGAGGGGAGGTAGGGAGGGATGCTGCAAACAAATAACACTGGCATGTGCTCGCAGTGCCTCAGTCACATTGGGTCTGCCCCCAGTTCACGGCGCGTGTAGCCTCTCTGCCCACGCTGCTCAGGCTTTAGGTTGCTCTGCCGCGAACCATCCGCGGCCCACCCTGGGCTGCCTGTACTTCCCAGGTCCAAGCCGCTCAGGTTCAGGCACTCGGGTAATCCTCAGAGGTGCAGACTCTCAGTTGGGCCTGCATTTTGTGCCCTTCCCAGATCCGAGCAGCTCAGGTGATGAGGTGTTTTGCGCGCGGGATTGCTGCGACTTATTGCCTCCCCGCTGCTCGGTTATCTAGTTGTGCACCGGCACACCTTCTCAGGCAGATGTTGACTGTCCAGACCCCCAAGAAGTTTTAGTTAGCAAAGAAGCCTGCTTACAGTTTTATTGATAAAGTCTCTCTGGGGCTGCGATTGTCCCCTTCCGACTCTGGCTGCCTATCACCGGAGGGGGATGGTCTGCCGCCGGCTATCTCTGTTCAGTCCTTTGTTCCGTGCGCGGGCCTGGCGGTGTCATAGGTTAGGGCTGGCTTTTTGCGTGGTAGATATCCCACAGTCTGGTTTGCTAGCCCAAATTATTTCGCTCAGATAGTGCTCGGGGTGTTCAGGCCAGATTCTTGTGATGCAGCCCGCGCCGCGCCTCCCTGCCCAGCCCCCGCTTGCTAATGGCGTATGCAGGTGTCTGCGCTGCTTCTCCACTGGGGGAGTTACCATAGGGCTCGCAATGTGCAGGTTTTAATTATTTATTTTTCCTCCCTGTTATGTTGCCCTCTGTGCTTCCAAGGCTCAGCACAGATTCGGCAGTGAGAAGGTTTCCTGGTGTTTGGAAACTTCTCTCTTTTTAAGACTCCCTTCCCAGGACGGAACTCCATCCCTCCCTCTTTTGTCCCTTTTTTTGTCTTTTATATTTTTCACTACCTCCTTTCGAAGACTTGGGCTGCTTTTCTGGGTGCCTGATGTCCTCTGCCGGCTTTCAGAAGTTGTTTTGTGGAATTTACTCGGCGTTTAAATGTTCTTTTGATGAATTTGTGGGGGAGAAAGTGTTGTCCCCATCCTACTCCTCCACCATCTTAGTTCCTCCCCCCACAGCATCATCTTTTAGAACTTGAAATAGCTCAGCTGGAATTCCATCACCTCCACTAACTTTGTTTGTAGTGATGCTTCCTAAGGCTGACTTGACTTTGCACTCCAGGATGTCTGGCTCTAGGTGAGCGATCACAACATTGTGGTTATCTGGATCATTAAGATCTTTTTTGTATAATTCTTTTGTGTATTGTTGCCATCTCTTCTTAATATCTTATGCTTCTGTTTGGTCCATACCTTGTCTGTCCACTATTGTGCCCATCTTTGCATAAAATGTTTCCTTGGTATCTCTAATTTTCTTTAAGAGCTTTCTAATCTTTCCTATTCTATTGCTTCCCTGTATTTTTTGCATTGTTCGCTTAAGAAGGCTTATCTCTCCTTGCTATTCTTTGGAACTCTGTATTCATATTCTGACAGTCGAATAATCTTAGTTTCCTCTGGCTCTAGCCACTTTGACAGTTATAAAGTGGAGCTAGAGAATTGTTAGCTTTCAAATATTTAAATAAAACATAATCTAACTTTGCCATACAGACAAAAATATTATAGATGTGTGGATATAATTACTTAATAAAACTCCAATAAGAAATCTTTTTTTTTAAAGGCCATGATATCTGCTAATCACTCACAAGGTTTTCATTAAAAGTAATTCTCTGAACCTTGAAAACACTCCTGTGAACAATTATATTTAATGATCAAGATTGAATCTTGATCATTGTATCTACAGCATTGAATTGTATCTACAGCAAAATTATTTGTTTTTTTAATAATTTACTGATATATCTATAAATATATATGATTATAATTTACATATTAGCTAAAATCATGCAATAAAATTGAATTTATTCAGGAAAAGAAATGTATTTTTCACAATTAAGTTTTTTCTAAATCTCTAACACAATGTTTTCCTTTTAAGGCATCAATATTAAAAATGTGACTTAGAATTTGAAGTTCTAGTATCCATTGCTTATTATAGCTAACTTAAGTGAAAGTGTTAATCACTCAGTCATGTCCTACTCTTTGTGACCCCATGGGCTATAGCCTGCCAGGTTCCTCTGTCCACTGGATTCTCCAGGCAAGAATACTGGAGTAGGTTGCCATTCCTTTCTCCAGAGGATCTTCCCAAGTCAGAGACTGAACCCATGTATCCTGCATTCCAGGCAGATTCTTTACCATTCTGCCACCAAGGAAGCCCCACAGCTAACTTAACATGAGGTTAAAATGTGATATAGGTGAAGTGTTTTCACTGTTGCATATGTTGGCAAAGAAAGCAATTGCCTAAATAGAATGACAGGAGCAATGCCAGAAAAACCTACTTCTCATTTCCAAGACATCTGAAGTTACTTTGTTAGAAATTGCACTTTATGGTTGTTGTTTTAAATTATTTGTGTTCTAATTGGAACATAAATATATATACATGGTGAAAATAAAAAACAAGAAAATATCTCATGAAAACTAAATACCATTTATTATTCAGAAAGTTTAATTCTTAGATCCAAATTAAGCCATGGAAGAAGGCTTAATTTGGATCTAAATATTTTTTACATAAAAATGGAAAAATAATCTAGAGCATCAAAGCACGGACATGAGGATGAGGGAATAGGAATGAGGAAGGGTAGAAAAACAAATAAAATCTAAAGAAGTATACTAAATAAAACCACAGTGTAGTAATTTACTTTACTCACATTTATAATCTTGAGATTCTGTTCCTTACTCTGAAATGTTACAAACCAGACTTTCCCACCAAAACTTGTCCATCTTGTCCATATATCCATCATACTAATGTCAGTTGCTAGGTCAAGTGATATAATTAAATGTTGATTCCTAAAAATCCATATTATTTATACATATGTACATGATGACACATTGAACATTTCACAAAACCCACTGACTTCAGTAGGTTTTGTGAAACCTACTGTGTTTTCAGCACATCCAAATCTTAAATATCTTCAACTAACATTTATCTCATGTATTGCAATTATATATTTATGTATTTTCACATCCATGTATTCCCTCACTATGTTGTAAACTTTTTGAAGGCAGGCATTTTGATTTTTGTTTCCTTTGGCAATCTTAGCAATTATAACAATTACATCAGTATAGATTCCTAGTATGTTGATTCTTTTATTCAAAACTCTTTGAATATCTACCATGTGCCGAGCACTTTGCTTTATACCATGATAATAAATCCCTCTCCTCAAGGAATTCACAGTTTAGTAGGCAGAATTGGAGGGTGGGAGCTAAATCAATAGCTAAATATAAAGGAATATTTTCTGCTGGGAATACAGAACACAGGCACTTAACCTAGCATAGTATCTTTTGTCAGGGAAGGCTTCCCAAAGGAGGTGACATATGCATCAAATCCTGCACTTTAAACCACAACTAGAAGTTAGCGCATTAAAGAGGGCTGGATATTAGAGATTTCTGGCAGAGAGGCTAACTTTAGCAAAGACATACAGTAAGAGTAGTTTACTTTCTTCTTTAAGGAGGTGAAGAAGACCATTAAATATGAAAAAAAAATTCAAATACATACAAAGTAAAGAGCATAATAATGGAAAAGCATATGTACCTATAATGCAACCTTGAAAATTATCTACACATCATAATATATTTTTTTATCTACACTTCACTCCCCCCATAGCTGTCTCATATTAAATTGAAGTAAATATCAGGGATCAAATGATGTCATAAATGCATAGTTTTGCACATTTCTGTAAATATAATGTCTCTTACACCCTTGTCAAAATAATATTAAGGTGGCATTTTAATGTCTAGTGCCATTTTGTGGCTAACAAGTTGGAGTTAAATACAGTTTATAATTGTAGTTGTTCAAGGAATACCTATAGCCCACCAAGAAGCTATCTTTTAGTTTGGACCTGGATCACTGAAGCCTGTAGACCTTTAAATTTTGAGACTTAGAGTCATTAGTAAGCATTGGTATTTTTTTTAATTTATGAAAACTCATTCTTCTCCTTAGTCTTTCTTCCTTTCTAAAGCTTTGTGATGGTTACTTTTATTTGCCAATTTAGTTAAACGGTGGTACCTATCTGTTTGGTCAAACACCAGTCTAGATGTTGCCATGAAGGTATTTTTTAGGTATGACTAATATTAAATTAATGGACTTTAAATAAAGCAGATTACCCCGACAGTGTAGATGGACCTAATTCAATCATTTTGAAAGCTTTAAGAAAGACTATGATCTTCTAAGGAAGAAGGATTTTTGCCTGCAGAATGTCTTTGGGCTCAACCCTGCAACATTAATGGCTGCCAGAATTGCCAGCCTGCCAGCCTGTCCTGCAGATTTGGAGCTTGCAACTTCCACTAATTTTTTGGGCCAATTTCTTAAGCCTCTCTTTCCTTCTAGGAAGATATACAGATAAAAATATATGGATATATAATACAGATATAAAAATGAGTTTTCTGATTTGATTCTTGGATTTCTGATATTGTCTAATTTTATTAGATTTAAAGGCACTAATGACTCTTTTCAGTAGTGAAGACAGCACTGTCTTTGGCATGATGTGACAATAGAGATAAACAAAACACTACAATTGTGCTGTGCTTTGTCACTCAGTCATGTCTGACTCTTTGCAACCCCATAGACTATAGCCGCCTTGCTCCTCTGTCCATGGGGATTCTCCAGGTGAGAATACTGGAATAGGTTGTCATGCCCTCCTCCAGAGAATCTTCCCAACTCAGGGATCGAACCCAGGTCTCCCACATTGCAGGCAGATTCTTTATCCTCTGAGCCACCAGGGAAACCCCAGTCAGATATTACTAATTAAAATTGTTTTCAGAGTGATCATACATTTGACACATTATAACATTTTACCAAATTTATGATTATAGTGAGATTGAATGGCTGTTCCTAATTGTATTGGATAAAGTGAGGAAAGAAAAGGTTGAGCTCATGAATTCTAACTTACAACTCAAACACCTCATACCTGACATTAAAATTCTTATGTCTATTCAAAAGAAATCCTTATCTTCTCTAAAAATAGCACTTAGATTGCTGAAAATCAAATCCACTGTCATCCTCTGAGTAGCTAAATTATAGCACAAATTTAATCTTCATTCTCAAGTTGTGTGCAGGTAAAGTGAGGGCATTGCCTGGAAAGGAATGGGATCTTTAAAGCTGGGATGTATGGAAAGAGACTGATGAAGCTAAGGGCACTGACCCCCTAAATTCTGGTTAAACCTCGCTGTCAGTGGAAGCAGCTATTCCATCCCTGCCTAAGGAGATTAATCCTGCTTTTCCAGAGGAAACTATTATTGATTCTACTGAATTAGTTGCCTTGCAACACAATGAGGATTCTTCTCATAACCCATCCACAAAATCCTTCTTTGTTATCTATAGCTATTTTTAAGTCCAAGAAGGCTATGAAAAGTGAGGTAAAAATGTTGCCCATAAGAGGTATATTTTCCTCCAAAATAACTACACTGGTATGGATGGAAGTCTGGAGATTATTGATATTCAAGATGTAGACAGTGATGAAAAAACCATTAAAACTTAATCAAGACAAATTTATTAACATCACAAATTTATTATAAATTTATTAATTTTATTGACAGAGAACCTGTGTTTAGTGTTGCAGGACAGAAGCTTAGAAAAGGGAAAAAGTTTGGTTGTATATTAGAGTCAAAGCAGCAATCACAGTAGTTTGACTAATAGAGATATGTGACATTGGCTAGTTGATCTTGATGTTCCTAAAAGGAAAATAGATGAAAAGTCAACTAAAATAATACTTAATCTACATAGTGGAAGTGTCAAGGTCAAGTGAGAAAAAGCCTAACTAGAATCATAAGATCATAAAAGCATGACACCTCAATTGATCCCCACATCTGAAACTATATAATATTACACATCATCTATACATTGAAACAAATTTAAAAAAATAATTTGACATAATAGCAACTGGCATAATCTCCATAGTGTTGACTTCCTGACATGTGATGGTTATACAGTGGGGAAGGCCAAGTAGAAATAATTATAAATGACTCTAAAGAAAATTTAAAAGAAAATCAATACTACAGTCCTAAAGGGACTGCAGAGATTAGTGCCACCATCAGAGACTTGAAAGGTGCTTGAACTTTTTCAACTTTTTCCCCCAACAATTCCTTCAACACCTCTACATTTGGTTGACCTATGTTGCCTGTGAAGAAGGCAGATTAATCTTGTAGAAACACAGCAAATTATCATAAGCTTAACCATGTGATGACTCCAATTGCAGCTATCTTACCAGATGCGGCCTCATTGCTTGAGCAAATTAATATATCCCCTGATACCTGTTATGCAGCTATTCATCTGCCAAATATATTTCTGTCATTCCTATAAAGAAAGACCACCAGAAACACTGCTTTCAGATGACAAGTTCAGAAACAAACATTTGTTGCCCTATTTCAGAAACACTTCAACACTCAAAGTAATAGAAAAAATCAAGGAAACCAAAGGCTGGTTTTTTGAAAAGATAACATTGCTGAAGATATAGCCAGACTCACGAAGAGGAACAAAGGTCCATATAAACAAAATAAGAAATGAAAGAGGAGAAACAAAAACTGACACCAGAAACCAGAGAAATACAAAAAATCATGAGTATTATGCTAACAAATATGCTAACAAATTTGACAGTCTAGAAGAAATTAACAAATTTCTAGAAACATATAATCTTCAAAAACTAAATCAAGAAAAAAGACAACTTGAACCAACCTATCACTAGAAGTAAAGTTGAATTTGTAATAAAACTTTTTCCATCAGACAAAAGTCCAGAACAGGGCAGCTTCACAAGGGAATTCTATCAAATATATAAAGAAAAAAATTGTACCTATCTTTCTTAAGTGATTTCAAAAATTCATTCTAGAAGACATTCATTGCTCTAGTACCAAAACCAGAAAAAAATAACACTATAAAAAAATTGCAAGCTGGTATCATTGATGAATATACATTCAAAAATCAACAAAACATTAGCAAACTAAATCAAACAATACACAAAAATGCATATATCATGATCAAGTTCTATTTACTCAAGGATCACAGACAGGATTCAACATTTGGAAAGCAATCAATGTGATACAGCACATTAACAAAACGAAGGATCAAAATCACATGATCATTTCAATTTTCACTCAAAAAGTATTTGATAAAATTCAACATTCATTCATGATAAAAACTCTCATCAAAGTGGGCATAGAAGATAACACATCTCCACATAATAAATGCCACTTAAGACAAACCCACATGCTGTGTGCATGCCAAGTTGCTTCAGTTATGTATGACTCCTTGCAACACCATGGGCTGTAGCCCACCAGGTTCCTCTGTTAATGGAATTCTCCAGGCAAGAATACTGTGAAATGGGTTGTCATGCCCTTCTCCAAAACCCAACAGCTAACATAATACTCATCCATGAAAAGCTGAAAGTCTTCCCTCTAAATTCAAAGACAAGGCAAGGGTCTTGCCAATTTTATTTAACATAGTATTGGAAGTCATAGACATAGAAATCAGAAAGGAAACATAAATAAATGGTATCTAAATTAGAAGGGAAAAGGTAAAACTGTCACTATTTGCAGATGACATGACACTTTATATTGGGAATCCTATAGACTCCACTCAAAAATGATTAGAACAAACAAATTAATTCATCAAGATAGGAGGATGCAAGATTAATATGCAGAAATCTTGCATTTCTATACACTAATACTAAAATATCAAATATGAAAAATTTTAGAAAATCCCATTTGAAATTACATTTAGAAAAATATATACAATGGAATATTAATCAGCCATCAAAAAGAATACATTTGAATCAGTTCTAATAATGTGGATGAAACTGGAACCTATTGTATAGAGTAAAGTAAGACAGAAATAAAACATCAATACAGTGTACTAATGCATATATATGGAATTTAGAAAGATGGTAACAATAACCCTGTATGCAAGATAGCAAAAGAGACACAGATATAGAGAACAGTCTTTGGACTCTGTGGGAGTGGGCGAGGGAGGGATGATATGGAAGAATGCCATTGGAACATGTAAATTATCATATGTGAAACAAATCTCCAGTCCAGGTTCGATGCATGATACAGGGTACTCGGGGCTGGTGCACTGGGATGACCCAGAGGGATGGGATGGGGAGGAAGGTAGGAGGGGAATTCAGGATGGGGAAAACATGTACACCCATGTGTTCGAGACATGAATCCATGGCGGATTCATGCCAATGTATAGCAAAGCCAATACAATATTGTAAAGTAAACAACAACAAAAACAAACCCTAGGAATAAGTTTAACCAAGGATGTAAAAGATCTATATTCTGGAAACTAGAAAGCATTCATGAAGGAAAGTGAGGATGCTAAAAATAAATGGAAAGATATTCAATGGTCTTGTATTAGAAGAAGTAACATTGTTAAAATGTCCATACTAAAAACTTCCCTGGTGGTCCAGTAGCTAAAGTCTCCATGCTCCCAATACAGAGGGCCTGGGGTTAATCCCTGGTCAGGGAGCTAGATCCCTCTTGCCACCACCAAAGATCCCTCCTGCTGCAGCTAAGACTCAATATTCTGAATGCCACAACTAAGACCTGGCACATCTGTGTCTCTTTTGCTGTCTCACATACAGGGTTATCGTTACCATCTTTCTAAATTCCATATATATGTGTTAGTATACTGCATTGGTATTTTTCTTTCTGGCTTACTTCACTCTGTATAATCGGCGCCAGTTTCATCCACCTCATTAGAACTGATTCAAATGTATTCTTTTTAATGGCTGAGTAATACTCCATTGTGTATATGTACCACAGCTTTCTTATCCATGCATCTGCTGATGGGCATCTAGGTTGCTTTCATGTCTTGGCTACTATAAACAGTGCTGCGATGAACATTGGGGTACATGTGTCTCTTTGAATTCTGGTTTCCTCAGTGTGTATGCCCAGCAGTGGGATTGCTGGGTCGTATGGCAGTTCTATTTCCAGTTTTTTAAGTAATGTCCACACTGTTCTCCAGAGTGGCTGTACTAGTTTGCATTCCCACCAACAGTGTAAGAGGGTTCCCTTTTCTCCACACCCTCTCCAGCATTTATTGCTTATAGACTTTTGCATCGCAGCAATTCTGACTGGCATGAAATGGTACCTCATTGTGGTTTTGATTTGCATTTCTCTGACAATGAGTGATGTTGAGCATCTTTTCATGTGTTTGTTAGCCATCTCTATGTCTTCTTTAGAGAAATGTCTATTTAGTTCTTTGGCCCATTTTTTGATTGGGTCATTTATTTTTCTGGAATTGAGCTGCAGGAGTTGCTTGTGTATTTTTGAGATTAGTTGTTTGTCAGTTGTTTCATTTGCTATTATTTCCCCCCATTCTGAAGGCTGTCTTTTCACCTTGCTTATAGTTTCCTTTGTTGTGCAGAAGCTTTTAATTTTAATTAGATCTCATTTGTTTATTTTTGCTTTTATTTCCAATATTCTGGGAGGTGGGTCATAGAGGATCCTGCTGTGATGTATGTCGGAGAGTGTTTTGCCTGTGTTACCAAGAATTTTATAGTTTCTGGTCTTATGTTTAGATCTTTAATCCATTTTGAGTTTATTTTTGTGTATGGTATTAGAAAATGTAGAACTCTTTTGGACTCTGTGGGAGAGGGAGGGGGAGATGATTTGGGAAAATGGCATTGAAACATGTATAATATCATTTAAGAAACGAATTGCCAGTCCAGGTTTGATGCAAGATACAGGATGCTTGGGGCTGGTGCACTGGGATGACCCAGAGGGATGCTATGGGGAAGGAGGTGGGAGGGGGGTTCAAGATGGGGAACACATGTACACCCATGGTGGATTCATGTTGATGTATGGCAAAACCAATACAATTTTGTAAAGTAATTAGCTTCTAATTAAAATAAATAAATTAAGGGAAAAAAAAAAAAAAGACCTGGCACAGTTAAATAAAGCAATGAGCTTAAAAAAATGTCCATACCACCCAAAACAATCTAGAGATTTAACATAGTTTCTATTTAAAAACTCATCATTTTTCACAGAACAAAAAAAGTGTTCTAAAATTTATATGAAACCACAAAAGAGACAAGGAAGGACACTATATAATCATCAGAGGATTAATCCAAGAATAAGATACAACTATTATATATGCACCCAACATAGGAGCAAATCAATACACAAGGCCATTTGTAACACCAATTAAAGAGGAAATCAGCAGTAACATAATAATAGAGGGGAACTTTAAGACCAATGAAAAGATCATCCAGACAGAAAATAAACAACAAAACACAAGCTCTAAAGGATACATTGGACCAGTTGGACCTGATTAATATCTACAAGGCATTCTATACAAAAACAACACTTAATTTTTGTTTGCAAGTGCAAATAGAACATTCTTCAGGAGAGATCACATCTTGGGTCACAACTCAAGCTTTGGTAAATTAAAAAAAATAAAAAGAAATCATTTCAAGCATATTTTTGACAAGGATGCTGTAAGATTAGGTATGAACTACACAGAAAAAAAAAAAACTACAAAAAATGAATGCAAAGAGGATAAACAACACATTTCTAAATAACCAAGAGGTCACTAAAGAAAGCAAAGAAGAAATAAAAGATACCTAAAAGCAAATGAAAATGAAAATATGGCAATTCCAAACCTATGGGATGAATAAAAGCAGTGCTAAGAGGGAAGTTTATAGCAATAGAATCCTACTTCAAGAAATGAAAGCATCAACTAAACAACCTAATAAATGGGAATTGAGAAGATACAACAGATTTTTAACAAGGACCTAGAAGAAATAAAGAAGAGACAATCAGCAATGAACAACACAATAACTTTAAAAATACACTAGAAAGGAGTGACAGCAGCAACTAGAAAAAGAACAACCTCGCCTTCACCCCCACCCTCCAACCCCTTCAAAATTAGTAGAAGGGAACCATCATAAAGATCAGAGCAGGAATAAATGAAAAAGAAATGGAGACACTAGCAAAGATAAATAAAACTGAAAGCCTTGAGGAGATAAACAAAATGACAAACCATTATCCAGTCTCATGAAGACAAAAAGGTAGAAGACTCAAATCAATAAAATTGGAAATGAAAAAGGAGAAGTTGCAACAGACAATGTAGAAATTAAAAGGAACATAAGAGACTACTATCAGCAACTATATGCCTCTAAAATGGACAACCTGGATGAAATGGACAAATTCTTAAAAAATTATGACCTTCCCAAACTGACACAGGAAGAAATAGAAAATATGAACAGACCAATCACAAGCATGTAAATCAAAACTGTAATGAAATATCTTATAACCAGCAGAAGTCCTGGACCTGATGGTTTCACACATGACTCTACCAAAAGTTTAGGGAAGAGCTAATGCCTATACCACTCAAATATTTTCAGAAAATTGCAGAGGAAGGAAAAATCTGTGCATATTCTATGAGGCCAACATCACCCTTATATCAAAATCAGACAAAGATGCCACAGAAAAGACAAGGAAAGCTATTATCACTGATGACCATAGATGAAAAAATACTCAACAAAATTCTAGGAAACATAATCTAACAACACATTAAAATAATTATATATCATGATCAAGTGGGCTTTGTCTGAGAATGTAGGATTCTTCAAAATACACAAATCGATCAAAGTGATATACCATATTAATAAATTGAAAGATAAACCCTAAGATCATCTCAATAGATTCAGAGAAGACTGTTGACAAAATTCAACACTCATTTATAATAAAAAGTCGAAAATGTAGGCATGGAAGGATCATACCTCAACATAATAAAGGCCATACATAACAAACCCACAGCAAGCATTAGTCTTCATGGTGAAAAACTGAAAGCATTTCCTCTATGATAAGAGATAAGACAAAGGCACCCAATCTTGCCACTATTACTCAACATAGTTTTGGAAGTACTAGCCACAGAAATCAGAGAAGGCAATGGCACCCCACTCCAGTACTCTTGTCTGGAAAATCCCATGGACAGAGGAGCCTGGTGGGCTGCCGTCTATGAGGTCGCACAGAGTTGGACATGACTGAGTGACTTCACTTTGAGTTTTCACTTCATGCATTGGAGAAGGAAATGGCAACCCACTCCAGTGTTCTTGCCTGGAGAATCCCAGCGACGGGGGAGCCTGGTGGGCTGCCATCTGTGGGGTCGCACAGATTTGGACACGACTGAAGAGACTTAGTAGCAGCAGCAGCAGCTGCAGCAGCTGCCACAGAAATGAGAATAAAATGAAACAAAAGGAATTCAGATAGAAAGAAGAAGTACAACTGTCACTGTTTTCAGATAATATGATACTATACATAGAAAACCCTAAAGATGCCACCAGGAAATTACTATGGCTACTCAATGAATATAGTAAACTCACAGAATATAAAATTAATATAAAGAAGCTCATTATATTCCCGTCCATTGACAACGAAAATGCAGAAACAGAAATCAAGGAATTAATCCCATTCACGGTTGCAACAAAAATAATGAAATACTTAGGAATAAACTAACCTAAGTAGACAAAAGAGCTGTGTGTAGAAAAGAATATGCCAGTGATGAAAGGAATGAAAGATGACAGAAGCAGATGGAGAGACACACCATATTCTTGGACTGGAAGAATCAATATTGTGGAAATGACCATATTACCCAAAGCAATCTATAGATTCAATGCAGTGTCTGTCAAATAATCAATAACATTTTTCACAATATCAGAAAAAAATTGCATAATTTGTATGAAAACATAAAAGAACCTGAATAGCCAAAGCAATATAGAGAAATAAAATTGAGCTAAAGGAATCAACCATCTTGACTTCAGACTATACTACAAAACTGCAGTCATCAAGACAGTATGGTGCCACACAAAAACAGAATTATAGACCAATGGAACAGGATAGAAAGCCCAGAGATGAACCTATTGGCCTATGGGTACCTTATCTATAATAAAGGATAGAAGAATATACAATGGAGAAAAAAACAGCCTCTTCAATAAGTGGTCCTGGAAAAAAACTGGAGAGCTACATGTAAAAGAGTGAAAACTAGAATACCTTCTAACACCATACACAAAAAATAAACTCAAAATACATCACATACTTTAATGTTAGGCCAGAAACTATAAAGCTCCTAGAGACAACCATAGACAGCACATTCCTTAACATAAATCTCAGTAAGGTCCTCTATGATCCACCTCCTAGAATAATGGAAATAAAAACAAAAATAAAGAAGTAAGACCTAATTAAACTTAAAAACTTTGCTCAGCAAAGGAAACTGTAAAAAGGTGAAAGGACAACCCTCAAAATTGGATTAAATGAAAACAAATTAAACAACTGACAAAGGATTAATCTCCAAAATATATAAGCAGCTCATGCAGCTCAGTAGCAGAAAATCCAACAACCCAATCAAAAAGAGGGCAGAAGACCTAAATACATTTCTCCAAATAATTCATACAGACAGTTAATAAACATATGAAAAGACACTCAATATTGTTCATTATTAGAGAGAGGCAAATTAAAACTACAGTGAGGTATCATTTCACACCAGTCATAATGGCCATTATCAAAAACTTACTAACAGTAAATGCTGGAAAGGGTGTGGATAAAAGGGAACACTCTTGCATTGTTGGTGGGAATGTGAATTGATACAGCCACTATGGAGAACAGTATGGAGATTCCTTAAAATATTAGGAATAAAATGATCCATCAATCTCCAACAATCTCACTACTGGGCATATACCCCAGGAAACCAAAATTGAAACATGTAAAATATCATGTATGAAACAAGATGCCAGTCCAGGTTCGGTGCACAATACTGGATGCTTGGGGCTAGAGCACTGGGACGACCCAGAGGGATGGTATGGGGAGGGAGGAGGGAGGAGGGTTCAGGATGGGGAACACATGTATACCTGTGGTGGATTCATTTTGATACTTGGCAAAACTAATACAATTATGTAAATTTTAAAAATAAAATAAAATTTTAAAAAATAAAATAAAATAAAATTTTGGAAAAAAAAAAAACACACTTGTACAACAATCTTCATTGCAGAATTATTTACAACAGCTAGGACATGGAAGCAACCTAGATGTCCATCAACAGATGAATGGATAAAGAAGCTGTGGTAATATATATTCCATAATATTCCATATGTATATATATATACATATATATATATATGTATACATATATACAATGGAATATTATTCAGCCATAAAAAGGAACACCTTTGAGTTAGTTCTAATGAGGTTGATGAGCCTAGAGCCTATTATACAAAGTGAAGTAAGTCAGAAAGAGAAAAAACAATATTGTATATTAACACATATACAGAATCTAGAGAAATGGTACTGATGAACATATTTGCAGGGCAGCAGTGAAGACACAGACATAGAACAGACTGGTGGACACAGTGGGGGAAGAATAGGCTGGGATGATTTGAGAGAGTTCCACTGAAAGATATATATTACCATATGTAGAATAGAGAGCAAGTGGAAATTTGCTGTATAATACAGGGAACTCCAACTGGTGATCTGTAAAAATCTACAGGCAAGGGGTGGGATAGAAGTTGGCAGGGATTTTCAAGAGGGAGGAACATATGTATACCTTTCACTGATTTATGTTGATGTACGGCAGAAACTAACACATTTTAAAACAATTATTCTCCAATTGAAAATAAATTTATTTTAGAAAAGAACATATGTGCTTTAGCATATTAAGGAATGTGGTCCAAGGAGCAAGAATGAGTTAAGGATCAATGAAGGAAGGAAAAATTATTTAGTACATAAGTCTCTGTTAAAATAATATTACCATGAAAAAATGTAATAATGATAGCTATTACTCTTAGTAAAAGAAAAAAATATATACTGAGAAGTTTACAAGGAAATAAGTATGCATATACGGCAGACAGAGAAACTACTGAGTCCAAGTGAAAGATACAAAATTGGAAATTTCGGGGAAATAATGACAAAGACCATCTATTTCAGTTTTATATTTCTAGAGCAGTTCCACTTAATGTGATATTTTTATGTTTCTCCAGTGAAGGAAAACTGCTGTTGTTTCAAATATTTACTCTTTTTAAACTGAATTGCAAATTATACAAAAAAAAAAAAAAAATGGAAAGAGACAACTCTCTATCTGGATATTCATGATGGTTGTTAAATGCTGATGTTTATGTAGGAAAATAGTTCACAAGAATTTTGTAGGAAATTGTATCTGTGTTAATAGTCACTATCCTTAAACTAAGAGGAAGTCCAACTAATCAGATTTTCTAAAAGAATTCTAGAGCTGCTGGGGACAATAAAGTGGGAATCACCATTTTGTTGGGAAGCAACTGAGTAGTTTATTTTAAATGGGTAGAAACTTAGGAATAAGATTTCATTTATTTGTTGTTGTTCTTTAGTTGCTAAGTCCTGTACAGCTGTTTTCAACCTATGGACTGCAGCATGCCAGATCCTGTCCTCCAGTATCTCCAAGTTTGCTCAAATTCATGTCCATTGAGTTGGGTATACTATCTAATCATCTCATTTTCTGATGCTGACACCTTCTTTTTCTTCAATCTTTCCCAGTATCAAGGTCTTTCCAATAAGTTAGCTCTTCATATCTAGTGGCTAAAGTATTGGAAATTTAGCTTCAGCATCAGTCCTTTCAATGAACATTCAGGGTTGATTTCTTTTAGGATTGACTGGTTTGATCTCCCTGCAGTCCAAGGTACTCTCAAGAGTATTCACCAGCATCACAATTTAAATCCGGAGAAGGCAATGGCACCCCACTCCAGTACTCTTGCCTGGAAAATCCCATGGATGGAGGAGCCTGGTGGGCTGCAGTCAATGGGGTCGCTAAGAGTGGGACACGACTGAGCGACTTCCCTTTCACTTTTCACTTTTGAGCATTGGGGAAGGAAATGGCAACCCACTCCAGTGTTCTTGCCTGGAGAATCCCAGGGACGGTGGGGCCTGGTGGGCTGCCATCTATGGGGTTGCACAGAGTTGGACACGACTGATGCAACTTAGCAGTAGCAGCACAATTTAAAAGCATCACTCCTTCAGTGCTCAGCCTTCTTTATGGTCCAGGTCTCAAATCCATATATGACTAAAGGGAAAACCATTGCTTTGACTATGTGCAGCTCTATTGGCAAAGTGATGTCTCTGCTTTTTAATGTGCTGTCTAGGTTTGTCTCCCCAAATGCTGCTGTGGGCAGCTGGCCAATAGAGAAGATCGAGTGAGGGATGCCCTTTGAGTGTATGTTGTGCTGAGCAATAGAAAATGAGCAGTCAAGGTCCTTCTTTTGACAGCTTCAGAGGCTAGAAAAGGATTCTAATAGTGCCATATCTTCTGCGCCCATGGCTATTGGTTTCACTGCATGCCTGTCACCACTGGGGTCTCTGTGAATCAAGAAGCCTTGCTACCTCCGTGCTCAGTCCTCACTGGGCAGAGTAGTCAGAGGCTAGAAAAGAAAATCTAAATGTGCAATATGTCTTAAGTCCATGGTGGCCGGCATCCCTGCACACTTAGAGCCCCTAGGGTTCCCACAATCCAAGCAGCTGAGCCACCCCCATGTGAGACCCTCACTAGGGCAGACTCAAGACCTCCAGGGCAGCCTCAGGAGAAAACTCCTGTGGATGACCCACATGCAGAGGTGGGGATAAAACCACAACTGAGCTCCAGGGGCAGAGTAGTTAAAGAAGAGAATCAAAAATCTTTCCACAAGCTGTATAAGCTGCAGATCAAATCCACATAATCAATTAAATAAACACTGTATCCATGGAATATATAAAAAGGCAATAAGTCATCCCATGGTGGGGGGGATGCCATAACTTTGGCATCTGTGGACGTTGGAGGCAAGGACAAGCAAAAGCAAGGCTAGATTAGAGTCTAAACTGTCCCCATGGCAGGTCCAGAGACCAGCCCCACCTCTTGAGTTTTAGAGGGCCTCCTAGGGAGGTGGGAGGCTTTCACTTATAGCAGGGGAAAGTACACTGAAAGCTGAGACCTGAGAAAAATAATTTATTATTCTTCTTATATTTTGATTCATTCTGTAGTTGGTTTTGTCTGGATTTTTTTCTCTTTGTTTCCTCTATGTTGCTGTGGTTGTTTGTTATTATTAATATTATTATTATCACCTTTATTTAGGCTTTTGAGAAATATTTTATTTTTTATTTTTTTTTCCTTCTCATTCCCTCTATTTTCTTTTTTTTATTTTTTAATTTTATTTTATTTTTAAACTATCGAAATGAATCTGCCACAGGTATACATGTGTTCCCCATCCTGAACCCGCCTACCTCCTCCCTCCCCATACCATCCCTCTGCGTCGTCCCAGTGCACCAGGCCCAAGCATCCAGTATCATGCATCAAACCTGGACTGGCGACTCATTTCATATATGATATTATACATATTTCAATGCCATTCTCCCAAATCTTCCCACCCTCTCCCTCTCCCACAGAGTCCATAAGACTGTTCTATACATCAGTGTCTCTTTTGCTGTCTCGTATGCAGGGTTATTGTTACCATCTTCCTAAATTCCATATATATGCATTAGTATACTGTATTGGTGTTGTTCTTTCTGGCTTACTTCACTCTGTATAATAGGCTCCAGTTTCATCCACCTCATTAGAACTGATTCAAATGTATTCTTTTTAATGGCTGAGTAATACTCCATTGTGTATATGTACCATTGCTTTCTTATCCATGCATCTGCTGATGGGCATCTAGGTTGCTTCCATATCTTGGCTATTATAAACAGTGCTGCGATGAAGATTGGGGTACACGTGTCTCTTTCCCTTCTGGTTTCCTCAGTGTGTATGCCCAGCAGTGGGATTGCTGGATCATAAGGCAGTTCTATTTCCAGTTTTTTAAGGAATCTCCACACTGTTCTCCATAGTGGCTGTACTAGTTTGCATTCCCACCAACCGTGTAAGAGGGTTCCATTTACTCCACACCCTCTCCAGCATTTATTGCTCGTAGACTTTTGGTTCGCAGCCATTCTGACTGGTGTGAAATGGTACCTCATAGTGGTTTTGATGTGCATTTCTCTGATAATGAGTGATGTTGAGCATCTTTTCATGTGTTTGTTAGCCATCTGTATATCTTCTTTGGAGAAATGACTATTTAGTTCTTTGGCCCATTTTTTGATTGGATCATTTATTTTTCTGGAGTTGAGCTGTAGGAGTTGCTTGTATATTTTTGAGATTAGTTGTTTGTCAGTTGCTTCACTTGCTATTATATTCTCCCATTCCAAAGGCTGTCTTTTCACCTTGCTAATAGTTTACTTTGTTGTGCAGAAGCTTTTAAGTTTAATTAGGTCCCATTTGTTTATTTTTGCTTTTTTTTCCCCCAATATTCGGGAGGTGGGTCATAGAGGATCCTGCTGTGATGTATGTCAGAGAGTGTTTTGCCTATGTTCTCCTCTAGGAGTTTTATAGTTTCTGGTCTTATGTTTAGATCTTTAATCCATTTTGAGTTTATTTTTGTGTAAGGTGTTAGAAAGTGTTCTAGTTTCATTCTTTTACAAGTGGTTGACCAGTTTTCCCAGCACCACTTGTTAAACAGATTGTCTTTAATCCATTGAATATTCTTGCCTCCTTTGTCAAAGATAAGGTGTCCATATGTGCGTGGATTTATCTCTGGGCTTTCTATTTTGTTCCATTGATCTATATTTCTGTCTTTGTGCCAGTACCATACTGTCTTGATGACTGTGGCTTTGTAGTAGAGCCTGAAGTCAGGTAGGTTGATTCCTCCAGTTCCATTCTTCTTTCTCAAGATAGCTTTGGCTAATCGAGGATTTTTGTATTTCCATACAAATTGTGAAATTATTTGTTCTAGCTCTGTGAAGAATACCATTGGTAGCTTGATAGGGATTGCATTGAATCTATAAATTGCTTTGGGTAGTATACTCATTTTCACTATACTGATTCTTCCAATCCATGAACATGGTATATTTCTCCATTTATTAGTGTCCTCTTTGATTTCTTTCACCAGTGTTTTATAGTTTTCTATATATAGGTCTTTAGTTTCTTTAGGTAGATATATTCCTAAGTATTTTATTCTTTCGGTTGCAATGGTGAATGGAATTGTTTCCTTAATTTCTCTTTCTGTTTTCTCATTATTAGTGTATAGGAATGTAAGGGATTTCTGTGTGTTGATTTTATATCCTGCAACTTTACTATAATCATTGATTAGTTCTAGTAATTTTCTGGTGGAGTCTTTAGGGTTTTCTATGTAGAGGATCATGTCATCTGCAAATAGTGAGAGTTTTACTTCTTCTTTTCCAATTTGGATTGCTTTTATTTCTTTTTCTGCTCTGATTGCTGTGGCCAAAACTTCCAAAACTATGTTGAATAGTAATGGTGAAAGTGGGCACCCTTGTCTTGTTCCTGACTTTAGAGGAAATGCTTTCAATTTTTCACCATTGAGGATAATGTTTGCTGTGGGTTTGTCATATATAGCTTTTATTATGCTGAGGTATGTTCCTTCTATTCCTGCTTTCTGGAGAGTTTTTATCATAAATGGGTGTTGAATTTTGTCAAAGGCTTTCTCTGCATCTATTGAGATAATCATATGGGTTTTATTTTTCAATTTGTTAATGTGGTGTATTACATTGATCGATTTGTGGATATTGAAGAATCCTTGCATCCCTGGGATAAAGCCCACTTGGTCATGGTGTATGATCTTTTTAATGTGTTGTTGGATTCTGATTGCTAGAATTTTGTTAAGGATTTTTGCATCTATGTTCATCAGTGATATTGGCCAGTAGTTTTCTTTTTTTGTGGGATCTTTGTCAGGTTTTGGTATTAGGGTGATGGTGGCCTCATAGAATGAGTTTTGAAGTTTACCTTCCTCTGCAATTTTCTGGAAGAGTTTGAGTAGGATAGGTGTTAGCTCTTCTCTAAATTTTTGGTAGAATTCAGCTGTGAAGCCATCTGGACCTGGGCTTTTGTTTGCTGGAAGATTTCTGATTACAGTTTCAATTTCCGTGCTTGTGATGGGTCTCTTAAGATTTTCTATTTCTTCCTGGTCCAGTTTTGGAAAGTTGTACATTTCTAAGAATTTGTCCATTTCTTCCACGTTGTCCATTTTATTGGCATATAATTGTTGATAGTAGTCTCTTATGATCCTTTGTATTTCTGTGTTGTCTGTAAATCATACTTTTTATTTCATTTAAATATTTCTACATTTATGTTGGCTTTCTTTAGTACTATGTTCTCTCTTTTTTTTTTTTCCCTTGTTTTGGTTGTTGTTCTTTTCTTCTTGTTATTTTCATCTAGTATATAAAAATATTTTTTTAATTTAACTTTGATTTTTTGTGTTTGTGTCTGTGTGTGTGTGTGTGTGTGTGTGTGTGTGTGTGTTCTTTGCTTTTTTCTTCAGTTGGCACTCTGCTTTGGTCTTGTTTTCTGTTTTAGTTTTAAAAGGGCTTCCATAGTGGTTTAGATGGTAAAGAATCTGCCTGCAATGTGAGAGACCCGGGTTTGATCCCTGGGTTGGAAAGATCATCTTGAGAAGGGAATGGCTACTTACTCCAATATTCTTTCCTGGGGAATTCCATGGACAGAGGGGTATGGCAGGCTATAGATCATGGAGTTGCAAAGAGTCAGACATGACTGAGTGATTAACACTTTCACTTTTCACTTTTAGATAGTTTTCTTTTAATTATTGATATTATTTTTGGCTTTCTTTTCTCTCCAGGTTACTGTCTTGTATACTTTGTTTTCTGTGAATTGTTTTGGTTTCGTGTGTGTGCATGTTCCTTTATTTTTGTTTTTATTTGTCTGATTTTGCATTTACCATTTGTCTTGGGGTCGTTATTTGTTTCTTGTTTTGGTTTGCTTGTTTTAATCACCTTTATTGCTATAACAAATGGCTTAAGGTATCTTGGTTCCTTGGTGATAGATTGAGCTTGAGCCTCTGGGGTGAGAGCGCTGAGTCCAGGACAATATACTACCAGAGAACGCCTGGCCTCAGAGAATATTTATTAGTGAGAACTTCCAAGAAGGGCACCACCTGTATCCAAGATCCAGCACCATTAAACTACTGGCAGCACCTACTACAGGACACCTCACTCAAACAAAAACAACAACAACAACAAAAACCCAATCAACAACAAAAACCCAATCATCAGCAGACAGGCTTCCCACAGAAGTCCATAAACAAACAAAACAAAACAAAACAAAACCCACCCATCAGAGGTAAAAGAAGCTTACTTCCTCCCACTATAATGCAGGCACAAGTCCTTTCCAACATGAAGCCTACAGAGGCCACTGTACCAACCCCACCCATGGGGCAGACACCAAAAGCAAGAGAAAACTTGCTTGACCTTATAGTCTGGGGAAAGGAGATTTCAAGCATATTAAGTTAGACAAAATAAAAAGAGAAATATGGAGCAGATGAAGGAACAAGGTAAAAACCCACAAGATCAAATAAATGAAAAGGAAATAGGCAAACAATCTGAAAAATAATTTAGAGAAATGATATTAAAGATGAAACATAAATCTCAAAAATTAGAATGGAGAAAATGCAAAAATCATTTAACACATTTAACAAATACCTAGAAGAAGTAAAGTATAAACAAACAATGATGAACAACAAAATTACTAAAATTAAAAATACTCTGGAAGAAAACAATAGCAAAATAACTGAGGCAGAACAGATAAGTGAGCTGGAAGATAGAATGGTGGAAATAAACTGAAAAGCAAAATAAAGAGAAAAGAATGAAAACAATTAAGGATAGTCTCGGAGACTACTGGGACAATAGTAAATGAACCAACATTATAGGGATCCCAGAAGAAGAGAAAAAGAAAAGTTCTGAGAAAATTTTGAAGACATTATAGTTGAAAATTTCCCTAATATGGGGGAGGAAATATTGACTCAAGTTCAGAGAGTCCCATACATGATAAACCCAAGGAGAAACATACTGAGACATATAGTAATCAACTGACAGAAATTAAACACAAAGAAGGTGTATAAGCAGCAAAGGAAAAAGCACCAAGTAACATTCAAGGAAATCCTCATACAGTTAAAGGTCATTTCTCAACAGAAATTCTATAAGCCAGAAGGTAATGGCATGATATATTCAATGCTATTAAAGGGAAGAACCTACAATCAGGAATACTGTACCCAGTAAGACCCTCACTAAGATTTAATGGAGCAATCAAAAGCTTTACAGATGAGCAAAAGCTAACAGAATTCAGCATCACTAAACCAGCTTTGCAACAAATGCTAAAGGAACTTCTCTAGGCAAGGAAACACAAGAGCAAGAAAAAAAATCTACAAAAAATAAACTTCAAACAATTAAGAATATGGTAATAGGATCGTACATCTTACCTTAAGTGTAAATGGATTAAATGCACCAAATAAAAGGGATAGACTGGCTAGGTGGGTACAAAAATAAGACTCATATACATGTTATTTAGAAGAGACCCGTCTCATACTTAGGGACATTTATATACTGAAAGAAAGGGGATGGGAGAACCTATTCCACTGAATTGGAAATCATAAGAAAGTTTGAATAACAATAATCATATCAGACAAAATAGACTTTAAAATGAAGACTGTTATAAGAAACAAATAAGGATAGTACATAATGATCAGTGGATCAATCCAAGAAGAAAACAAGAAAATCTAAATTAAAGTACCTAATCTTATACCTAAAACAACTAGAGAAAGAAGAACAAGCAAAACCTAACGTTAGTAGAAAGAAAGAATAAAGATCAGAGAAGAAATAAATGAAATAAAGAAAACAGTTGCAAAGAGCAATGAAACTAAAAGCTGATTCCTTAAAAAGAAAAAAACAAAATTGATACACTCTTAGCTAGATTCATCATGGAAAATGAGAGATTAACCAAATCAATAAAATTAAAAATGAAAAAGGAAAATTACAACTGACTCCACAGAAATACCAAGGGTCGTAAGAGACTATTATGAACAACTGCATGCCAATACAATAAAAAACTTGGACAAAATGAGAAAAATTCTTAGAAAGGTATAGTCCCCCTAAACTGAACCCAGAAGAAATAAGAAAAATGAACAGACCAATCACAAGCACGGAAATTGAAACAGTGATTAACCTGATGACTTCAGAGGTGAATTTTATCAAATATTTAGGGAAGAGTTAACACCTATAATTCTGAAACTGTTCCAAAAAAATTATATAAAGAAAATTTCCAAACTCATTTTATGAGGCCACCATCACCCTGATACCAAGATACCACACACAAAAAAGAAAATTACAGACCAATATCATTGATGAATATAGATGCAGAAGTCCTCAACAAAATAATAGCAATCCATATTGGACAATACATTAAAAAGATCATACACCGTGATCAAGTGGGATTCATACCACAGAGGCAAGGATATTTCAACATCCACAAAACAATCAATGTGATACACCACGTCAGGATATTGAGGAATAAAGACAATATGATAATCTCAATAGAAGTAGAAACAGCTTTTGACAAAGTCCACCACCCATTATTATTAAAAAAAAAAAAAAAAAAAAAAAACCTCTCCAGAAAGTGGTTATGGAGGATGAATGCCTCAATGTGATAAAGGCCATATACAACAAACGTCCACCACCCATTTACTATTAAAAAAAAAAAAAAAAAACTCTCCAGAAAGTGGTTACGGAGGATGAATGCCTCAATGTGATAAAGGCCATATACAACAAACTTCTAGCTAGTATCATACTCAATGGTGAAAACATTCACTCTGAGATGAGGAACAAGACAAGAATATCCACATTCACCACTTTTATTCAACATAATTTTGGAAGCCCTAGATACAGCAATCAGAGAATAAAAAGAAGAAAAAGGAATTCAAATTGGAAATGAAGAAATTAAACTGTCACTCTTTGCAGAAGATGTGATATTCTACATAGAAGATCCTAAAGATGCCACCAAAAAGCTACTAGAACTCATCAATTAATTTAACAAAGTTGCAAATTAAAAAATTAATAAACATAAATATGTTACATCTCTATACACCAATGACAAAAGATCAGAAAGAGAAATTCAGAAAACAATTCCATTTACCATCACATCAAAAAGAATAAAACACTTAGAAATAAGCCTCCCTAAGGAGACAAAAGACACTTTGCTTCAAAAACTATAAGATATTAAAGAAAGAAATTAAAGAAGACATAAACAGATGGACAAATATACCATGTTCTTGGATAGGAAGAATAAAAATTGTTAAAATGACTATACTACTGGAGGAAATATGCAAATACAATGCAACCCTTATCAAATTACCAATGGAAGTTTTCAAAGAATCAGAACAACAACAAAAAAATCTCAGAATTTGTATGTTGACATAAAAGACACTGAATAACCAACTCAATATTGAGAAAGAAAAATGGAGCTGGATAAAGTCACAGACTTCAACCTATATTACAAAGTTACAGTCATCAAAACAGTACAGTTCAGTTCAATTCAGTTCAGTCACTCAGTCGTGTCCAACTCATTGCAACACCATGAATCATAGCATGCCAGGCCTCTCTGTTAATCACCAACTCCCAGAGTTCACTCAAATTCATGTCCATCGAGTCGGTGATGCCATCAAGCCATCTCATCCTCTGTCGTCCCCTTTTCCTCCTGCCCCTAATCCCTCTCAGCATCAGGGGCTTTTCCAATGAGTCAACTCTTCGCATGAGGTGGCCAAAGTCTTGGAGTTTCAGCTTCAGCATCAGTCCTTCCAATGAACACCCAGGACTGATCTCCTTTAGCATGGACTGATTGGATCTCTTTGCAGTCCAAGGGACTCTCAAGAGTCTTCTCCAACACCACAGTTCAAAAGCATCAGTTCTTCGGCATTCAGATTTCTTCACAGTCCAACTGTCACATCCATACATGACCACAGGAAAAACTATAGCCTTGACTAGACGGACCTTTCTTTGCAAAGTAATATCTCTGCTTTTGAGTATGCTATCTGGGTTGGTAGTAACTTTCCTTCCAAAGAGTAAGCGTCTTTTAATTTCATGGCTGCAATCACCATCTGCTGTGATTTTGGAGCCCAAAAAATTAAAGTCTGACACTGCTTCCACTGTTTCCCCATCTATTTGCCTAGAAGTGATGGGACAAGATGCCATGATCTTCATTTTCTGAATGTTGAGTTTTAAGCCAACTTTTTCACTCTCCTCTTTCACTTTCATCAAGAGGCTTTTTAGTTCCTCTTCACTTTCTGCCATAAGGGTGGTGGCATCTGCATTTCTGAGGTTATTGATATTTCTCCCAGCAATCTTGATTCCAGCTTGTGCTTCTTCCAGCCCAGCATTTCTCATGATGTACTCTGCATAGAAGTTAAATAAGCAAGGTGACAATATACAGCCTTGACGTCCTCCTTTTCCTATTTGGAACCAGTCTGTTGTTCCATGTCCAGTTCTAATTGTTGCTTCCTGACCTGCATGCATGTTTCTCAAGAGGCAGGTAAGGTGGTCTGGTATTCCCATCTCTTTCAGAATTTTCCAGCACTAGCACAAAAATAGAAGTATACATAAATGGAACAGGATATAAAAGCCAAAAATAAGCCCATGCACCTATGGTTAATTAATCTATGACAAAACAAGCAAGACTACAGAATGTTAGAAAGAGAGTCTCTTCAACAAATGGTGCTGGGAACACTGGACATTCAAATGGAAAAAAAAAAATGAAATTAAATCATTCTTTAACTCCAAATACAAAAAAGTTAAAAATGTACCATAGCTTTCTTATCCATTCATCTGCTGATGGCCATCTAGGTTGCTTCCATGTCCTGGCTATTATATACAGTGCTGTGATGAACATTGGGGTACACGTGTCTCTTTCCCTTCTGGTTTCCTCACTGTGTATGCCTAGCAGTGGGATTGCTGGATCATAAGGCAGTTCTATTTCCAGTTTTTTAAGGAATCTCCACACTGTTCTCCATAGTGGCTGTACTAGTTTGCATTCCTACCAACAGTGTAAGAGGGTTCCCTTTTCTCCACACCCTCTCCAGCATTTATTATTTGTAGACTTTTGGATCGCAGTCATCTGACTGGTGTGAAATGGTACCTCGTAGTGGTTTTGATTTGAATTTCTCTGATAATGAGTGATGTTGAACATCTTTTCATGTGTTTGTTAGCCATCTGTATGTCTTCTTTGGAGAAATGTCTGTTTAGTTCTTTGGCCCATTTTTTGATTGGGTCATTTATAGTACATATACACAATGGAGTATTACTCAGCCATTAAAAAGAATACATTTGAATCACTTCTAATGAGGTGGATGAAACTGGAGCCTATTATACAGAGTGAAGTAAGCCAGAAGGAAAAACATCAATACAGTATACTAACGCATATATATGGAATTTAGAAAGATGGTAACAATAACCCAGTGTACGAGACAGCAAAAGAGACACTGATGTATAGAACAGTCTTATGGACTCTGTGGGAGAGGGAGAAGGTGGGAAGATTTGGGAGAATGGCATTGAAACATGTAAAATATCATGTAAGAAAGGAGTTGCCAGTCCAGGTTCAATGCACGATACTGGATGCTTGGGGCTAGTGCACTGGGACGACCCAGAGGGATGGTATGGGAAGGGAGGAGGGTTTAGGATGGGGAACACATGTATACCTGTGGCGGATTCATTTTTATATTTGGCAAAACTAATACAATTATGTAAAGTTTAAAAATAAAATAAAATTTAAAAAAAAATAAAATAAAATTCAGAAAAAAAAAAGTTAAAAATGAATTGAAGACCTAAATCTGAGACCAGACACTATAATGCTCTTAGTGGAAAACAGGCTAAACACACTCTGACATAAATCACAGCAACATATTTTGATCCATCTCCCAGAATAATGGAAATAAAAGCAAAAATAAACAAATGAGACCTATTAAACTCAAAAGTTTTTGCACAGCAAAGGAAACACTAAATGAAATGAAAAGACAACACACAGATTGGGAGAAAATATTTGCAAATGATGTGACAGGTAAGGGATTAATCTCCAAAATTTACAATTTAAGATGCTTCAGTTCAGTTCAGTCGCTCAGTCGTTTCCGACTCTTTGCAACCCCATGAATCGCAGCACGCCAGGCCTCCCTGTCCAGTACCAACTCCCGCTTAACAACATCAAAATAACACTCAAAAGATGAGCAGAAAGCCTGAATAGACATTTCTCCAAAGAAGAAATACAGATGGCCAATAGGCACACAAAAAGATGTTCATCATAGCTAATTAGTAGAGAAATGCAAATCAAAATTACAATAATATATCACCTCACATCAGCCAAAATGGCTTTCATCAAAAAATCTACAAACAATAAAAGCTGGAGAGAGTGTCAGAAGAAAGAACCATCTTACACTTTTGGACAGGAAGTAAATTTGTCGTGTCACTGTGAAGAACAGCATGGAGATTCCTTTAAAAAATCTAAAAATAGAGTTACCATAAGATACTGAAATCCCACTTCTTTGCATATATCTGGTGAAAAACATGATCCAAGAGGATACATGCACTCAGTGTTCATTGTTGCATACTATTTATAATAGCCAAGACATGGAAGCAACCTAAATATCCATTGGTAGAGGAATGCATAAAGAAGATGTGGTAAGTATATACAATGAAATATTACTCAGTAATTAAATAGAATGAAATAATGCCATGTGCAGCAACAGGGATGGGCCTAGAAAGTGGTATATGGGGTGAAGCAAATCAGACAGAGAAGTAGAAATACCTTATGACATCCCTTATATGTGGAATCTAAAAGAAAATGATGTAAAACAGATAAGGATGGATACTACATGATGAAGAAGGGATCAATCCAAGAAGACCCTGAGTAGCCAAAACAATCTAAAGAAATAAAAACAGAGCTGGAGAAATCAACCTCCATGACTTCAGACTATACTACAAAGCTACAGTCATCAAGACAGTATGGAACTGACACAAAAACAGAAATATAGACCAATGGAACAAGATAGATGGCCCAGAGATGAACTCATGGACCTATGGGAAACATTTTTGAAAAAAAGAGGCTAGAATATGTAATGGAGAATAAGACAGCCTCTTCAATAAGTGATGCTGAGAAACCTGGATAGTTACATGTAAAAGAATGAAGGTAGAACACTTGCTAACAACCTACACAAAAATAAACTCAAACTGCACTAAAGAATTAAATGTAAGGCCAGAAACTATAGATCTCCTAGAGGCAAACATAGGCAGCACCCTCCTTGACATAAATCACAGCAAGATCCTCTTTGATCCACCTCATAGAATGATGAAAATAAAAACAAAAATAAAGTAAGACCTAATTAAACCTAAAAGTTTTTGCTCATCAAAGAAAACTGTAAACAAGGTAAGAAAACAACCCTCAGAATGGGAATAAATGATATCAAATGAGACAAATTACAAAAGGGTTAATCTCCAACATGTATTAGCAGCTCATGCAGCTCAATATTAGAAAAACCAACAACCCAATCAAAAAGTTGGAAGAATACCTAAGCACATTTTTTCAAAGAAGGCATAGCAATGGCTAATAAACACATGAAAAGATGCTCAACGTCACTCATTATTCAGTTCAGTTCAGTCGCTCAGTCGTGTCTGACTTTTTGCGATCACATGCATCACAGCATGCCAGGGCACCCTGTCCATCACCAACACCCAGAGTTCACTCAGACTCACCTCCATCGAGTCAGTGATGCCATCCAGCCATCTCATCCTCTGTCATCCCCTTCTCCTTCTGCCCCCAATCCCTCCCAGCATCAGAGTCTTTTCCAATGAGTCAACTCTTCGCATGAAGTGGCCAAAGCACTGGACTTTCAGCTTTAGCATCATTCCTTCCAAAGAAATCACAGGGCTCATCTCCTTCAGAATGGACTGGTTGGATTTCCTTGCAGTACAAGGGACTCTCAAGAGTCTTCTCCAACACCACAGTTCAAAAGCATCAATTCTTCGGCACTCAGCTTTCTTCACAGTCCAACTCTCACATCCATACATGACCACAGGAAAAACCATAGCCTTCACTAGACGGTACTTTGTTGGCAAAGTAATGTCTCTGCTTTTCAATATGCTATCTAGGTTGTTCATAACTTTTCTTCCAAGGAGTAAGCGTCTTTTAATATCATGGCTGCAATCACCATTTGCAGTGATTTTGGAGCTTAAAAAAATAAAGTCTGACACTGTTTCCAATCTTTCACCATCTATTTCCCATGAAGTGATGGGACCAGATGCCATGATCTTTGTTTTCTGAATGTTGAGTTTTAAGCCAACTTTTTCACTCTCCTCTTTCACCTTCATTAAGAGGCTTTTTAGTTCCTATTCACTTTCTGCCAGAAGGCTGGTGTCATCTGCATATCTGAGGTTATTGATATTTCTCCAGGCAATCTTCATTCCAGCTTGTGCTTCTTCCAGCCCAGCGTTTCTCATGATGTACTCTGCATAGAAGTTAAATAAGCAGGGTGACAATATATAGCCTTGACGTATCCCTTTTCCTATTTGGAACCAGTCTGTTGTTCCATGTTCAGTTCTAACTGTTGCTTCCTGACCTGCATACAAATTTCTCAAGAGGCAGGTCAGGTGGTCTAGTATTCCCATCTCTTTCAGAATTTTCCACTGTTTATTGTGATCCACACAGTCAAAGGCTTTGGCATAGTCAATAAAGCAGAAACAGATATTTTCTGGAACTCTCTTGCTTTTTCAATGATCCAGCAGATGTTGGAAATTTGGTCTCTGATAAATGTAAATCAAAACTATAAGGTGGTATCACTTTGCACTGGTCAGAATGACCATCATCAAAATTCTACCAATGATAAATGCTGAATAGGTTGTAGAGGAAAGGGAGTCCTCTTGCATTGATGGTGGGAATGTAAATTGATACAACCACTATGGAAACGATATGGAGATTATAGGATTCAATAATCCCACTACAGTGCAGGAAAAAAAACATAATTCAAAAAGAAACCTGTACAACAATGTTCATTGAAGAATTATTTACAATAGCTAGAAGATGTAAGCAACCTAGATGTCCATTGACTGATGAATGGAAAAATAAACTGTATGCATATACAATGGAATATTACTCAGCTATAAAAAGGAATGCAGTTGAGTCAGTTCTAATTAGGTCAATTAACCTAGAGCTTATTATACAAAGTGAAGTAAGTAAAAAAACAGAAAAACTAATATTGTATATTAACACATATACACAGAATCTAGAAAAATGGTACTGATGAACCTATTTGCAGGCACCAATGAAGACACAGACAGAGAACAGATTTGTGGACAAATTTGGGGAAGAGTGTGGAATGATTTGAGAGAGTTGCATTGAAACATATACATTCTTCTTTCTCAAGATCGCTTTGGCTATTCAAGGTTTTTTGTATTTCCATACAAATTGTGAAATCATTTGTTCTAGCTCTGTGAAGAATACTGTTGGTAGCTTGATAGGGATTGCATTGAATCTATAAATTGCTTTGGGTAGTATACTCATTTTCACTATATTGATTCTTCCAATCCATGAACATGGTATATTTCTCCATCTATTAGTGTCCTCTTTGATTTCTTTCACCAGTGTTTTATAGTTTTCTATATATAGGTCTTTAGTTTCTTTAGGTAGATATATTCCTAAGTATTTTATTCTTTCCATTGCAATGATGAATGAAATTGTTTTCTTAATTTCTCTTTCTGTTTTCTCATTATTAGTGTATAGGAATGCAAGGGACTTCTGTGTGTTGATTTTATATCCTGCAACTTTACTATAATCATTGATTAGTTCTAGTAATTTTCTGGTGGAGTCTTTAGGGTTTTTTATGTAGAGGATCATGTCATCTGCAAATAGTGAGAGTTTTACTTCTTCTTTTCCAATTTGGATTGCTTTTATTTCTTTTTCTGCTCTGATTGCTGTGGCCAAAACTTCCAAAACTATGTTGAATAGTAATGGTGAAAGTGGGCACCCTTGTCTTGTTCCTGACTTTAGAGGAAATGCTTTCAATTTTTCACCATTGAGGATAATGTTTGCTGTGGGTTTGTCATATATAGCTTTTATTATGCTGAGGTATGTTCCTTCTATTCCTGCTTTCTGGAGAGTTTTCATCATAAATGGGTGTTGAATTTTGTCAAAGGCTTTCTCTGCATCTGTTGAGATAATCATATGGCTTTTATTTTTCAATTTGTTAATGTGGTGTATTACATTGATCGATTTGTGGATATTGAAGAATCCTTGCATCCCTGGGATAAAGCCCACTTGGTCATGGTGTATGATCTTTTTAATGTGTTGTTGGATTCTGATTGCTAGAATTTTGTTAAGGATTTTTGCATCTATGTTCATCAGTGATATTGGCCAGTAGTTTTCTTTTTTTGTGGGATCTTTGTCAGGTTTTGGTATTAGGGTGATGGTGGCCTCATAGAATGAGTTTGGATGTTTACCTTCCTCTGCAATTTTCTGGAAGAGTTCGAGCAGGATAGGTGTTAGCTCTTCTCTAAATTTTTGGTAGAATTCAGCTGTGAAGCCATCTGGACCTGGGCTTTTGTTTGCTGGAAGATTTCTGATTACAGTTTCAATTTCCGTGCTTGTGATGGGTCTGTTAAGATTTTCTATTTCTTCCTGGTCCAGTTTTGGAAAGTTGTACATTTCTAAGAATTTGTCCATTTCTTCCACGTTGTCCATTTTATTGGCATATAATTGTTGATAGTAGTCTCTTATGATCCTTTGTATTTCTGTGTTGTCTGTTGTGATCTCTCCATTTTCATTTCTAATTTTATTGATTTGATTTTTCTCCCTTTGTTTCTTGATGAGTCTGGCTAATGGTTTGTCAATTTTATTTATCCTTACAAAGAACCAGCTTTTGGCTTTGTTGATTTTTGCTATGGTCTCTTTTGTTTCTTTTGCATTTATTTCTGTTCTAATTTTTAAGATTTTTTCCTTCTACTAACTCTGGGGTTCTTTATTTCTTCCTTTTCTAGTTGCTTTAGGTGTAGGGTTAGGTTATTTATTTGACTTTTTTCTTGTTTCTTGAGGTGTGCCTATATTGCTATGAACTTTCCCCTGAGGACTGTTTTACAGTGTCCCACAGGTTTTGGGTTGTTGTGTTTTCATTTTCATTCATTTCTATGCAAATTTTGACTTCTTTTTTGATTTCTTCTGTAATTTGTTGGTTATTCAGCAGCATGTTTTTCAGCCTCCATATGTTGGAATTTTTAATAGTTTTTCTCCTGCAATTGAGATCTAATCTTACTGCATTGTGGTCAGAAAAGATGCTTGGAATGACCAGAAAAATAAATGACCCAATCAAAAAATGGGCCATAGAACTAAATAGACATTTCTCCAAAGAATATATATATATACAGATGGCTAACAAACACATGAAAAGATGCTCAACATCACTCATTATCAGAGAAATGCACATCAAAACCACTAAAAGGTACCATTTCACACCAGTCAGAATGGCTGCGATCCAAAAGTCTACAAGTAATAAATGCTGGAGAGGGTGTGGAGAAAAGGGAACTCTCTTATACTGTTGGTGGGAATGCAAACTAGTACAGCCACTATGGAGAACAGTGTGGAGATTCCTTAAAAAAACTGGAAATAGAACTGCCTTATGATCCAACAATCCCACTGCTGGGCATACACACTGAAGAAACCAGAAGGGAAAGAGATACGTGTACCCCAATGTTCATTGCAGCACTGTTTATAATAGCTAGGACATGGAAGCAACCTAGATGTCCATCAGCAGATGAATGGATAAGAAAGCTATGGGACGTATACACAATGGAGTATTACTCAGCCATTAAAAAGAATACATTTGAATGAGTTCTAATGAGGTGGATGAAACTGGAGCCTATTATACAGAATGAAGTAAACCAGAAAGAAAAACACCAATACAGTATACTAATGCATATATATGGAATTTAGAAAGATGGTAACAATAACCCTGTGTACGAGACAGCAAAAGAGACACTGATGTATAGAACAGTCTTATGGACTTTGTGGGAGAGGGAGAGGGTGGGAAGATTTGGGAGAATGGCATTGAAACATGTAAAATGTCATGTATGAAATGAGTTGCCAGTCCAGGTTCAATGCACGATACTGGATGCTTGGGGCTAGTGCACTGGGACGATGCAGAGGGATGGTATGGGGAGGGACGAGGGAGGAGGGTTCAGGATGAGGAACACATGTGGTGGATTCATTTTTATATTTGGCAAAACTAATACAATTTTGTAAAGTTTAAAAATAAAATAAAATTGTAGTTGGAAAAAAAATTAAAAAAAAAAAAGTAGCCTCAGAATTAAAAAAAAAAAAGTAAGTTGAACATTAAAAAAAAAAAAAAGAAACATATACATTATCATACATAAAATAGATAGCCAGTGGGAATTTGCTATATGACACAAGGAACTCAAATCAGTTCTCTGTGACAACCTAGAAGGGTAAAACGGGGTGGAAGAGGGGAAGGAAGTTCAAGAGTGAGGGGATTTAAGTATACTTATGGCTGATTTGTGTTGCTGTATGACAGAATTCAAAATAACAGTGTAATTACCCTCCAATTATAAATAAAATGAAATAAAGACAGTCCTTCAAACCATAATCAGTAAATGTTTTTCCCAAAGTATCTATCACTGGGCTCATTATCCTTATCCCATTTGGGGGCAAAAGAGTTTTCTTTCCCTTTCTGGACTCCCCAAAATTTTATTTTCCCATTTTAGGTGGGAGGGAGACAAATAGCGAGGGTATGAATGGAAAGTGAGATGGGGTTTAATCTAGTAAAAAATATCTCCTCAGGCTCCATAGTGGTCACTGAAAATTTTGTTACATAGAAGACAAAAAAAAAAAAAAAGAAAAACTTTTGATGAGTAGACAACTTCTAATTTCTGGGTGAATGAGAGAATCCTAAATTATTTGCAATCATTAATACAAAAGGAAAAATTAATTGTAAATAATTAGAAGTCAATTAAAGCAGGACTCTGATGGGCAATGAAAATCTCTTATAGTTTTGCTTCAGTTAACTGCCTCATTAATGATTTATAGATGTGTATACAGCTGTGGGAACCATAGCATTATTTAACACACTCAGATAATAATTACATATGAAAAGAACTATGTAGCTCAAGGGGAAGGATTAAAGATGCTCTCTCTGGTGGATCAGACAGTAAAGCGTCTGCCTGCACTGCAGGAGACCAGGGTTCGACTCCTCGGTTGGGAAGATCCCCTGGAGAAGGAAATGGCAATCCACTCTAGCACTCTTGCCTGTAAAATCCCATGGATGGCGGAGCCTGATAGGCTGCCTGATAGTCAGCCTGATGGAGCCTGATAGTTCATGGGGTCGCAAAAAGTTTGACACGACTGAACGATTGTAGCTCAAGGGGAAATATCTAAAATCACTTAATGCCTTAACTTTAACCATATTAAAATGCAAAACATTTAGAAATAGATTATGATCTTTTATCATGTTTTTGACTCATATTGCTGCCAATTTTTTAAAGAAAAATTAGTATTTTCCATCATATTAAAATGTCTGCATACTTCTCCAGTGCACAGCATGCAGAAACATCAAAGATTATCAACCATTTGAAACTAAGAAATTTATACACTATTTAGGAGATCAGTTTATAAGAAATTTCTTCTCTTTGTGCATGTTATATATGAAGAGTGAAAATTTACATAGTAAAATGATTTATAAGCCAAAGTATAATCTTTAATCTTTTAAAGTTGTTATACTATAACACAGATAATTTAAAATAAAATTCAGAGTGGTGCCAAAGCCTGAGAATTTGGGAAGCCAAGGTAAACCAGGGACTTTGCCCACCTGCAGTTTAAAGCCCCTGACTTTTGCTCTTGCTTTCTTTCTCTGGCTCTCCCCTTTGCTTTTTTTTTGTTGTTGTTGTTTGTTTTTCAAGACACACAGCACATAATCTCTGTCTCCTTGCAGCATTATGGCTCCCCCCAACAACAATGGAGGTGGCAGGGAAATTCTCCAGGTCAGGCAGATTCAAATAACTCTTGGGGGACAGTTGACACTGTCCTCTGGGAAATGATGGAAATGCAATTTCCTATCATGCATTTGGTCAAGGAGTCTCTCTCTCTCTCTCATTCTCTTACTCTTGCTCTACCTCTCTCACTGTTCCATGTGGAACATTCCATTACACTTTTCTTTCCCACTTTACTTGCACAACAAGCTCTCTTTCTCAATTCTTATCTCTACACCCTTTTAGGGAAAGATTTCTTAGATACCATTTCTAAACTCTGTCCCTGCCACTGTCAAATTTGTTCTGTCTGTATTAGATGAATTCATCAGATGATTCCCAATTCTATCTTAGTTGTCAGCAAGATAGAGAAAAGGATTTTGGGTTCTTCTGCTGTCTAGTCTCTCACCTCATTAAATGCCCAGAAATCTACTATGAGACTTTCTTGGAAGGCTGACCTTGAGCCTTGAATCTGGTGCCATATTTCATAGTGCCCAACTCCAATTTCTCCAAGGGTTCTTTGCATCCATCAGACCCTATTAACTTTGGGCCTTGTCAGCCTACATACTGTTATGGACAGCCTATCTGGCTGATACCCAGACATATACCTTATAGATGCACAGTTGCATATGGAAACTTATCATAGGACATAAACTCTATAGACAAGGAGTCCCTACTGAGGAAAGTCCTGGCAACTGGTATATACTGATTCAAAGGCCCTTCTTTGGCCATGCTGGGCTGGGTGTCCTGCATAATGTATCACAGGGGCCACAAGTGCCTGGCCAGAAATTGATGTGAGAGTAGAGGATGCTTGAAACCCCATCAGGTTCAAAGGGAATTTGGGGGAGAACCTGAATCCCTTTAGGTTTGAGATTCCTGGTAAATGTTTCTAGGACACTGGATTTCATTCTTGGAGCACTCTCTTGTTCTCAGTTGTAGGTTGCTCAACATGGAAAGATCTCCCACCAAGCCAGAACAAACATTTCCGGAGTGTATCCTTAAGAATTGGATTTTTTTTTAATTGGAAGGTTAAAAAAGAAATTTAAATCTATTATAGAAGTGCCTGGCCTTTGTATAAGTTGGAGAAAAATGGCCTGAAAACAGTTTTCTAAATTATAATACCATTCTGCAATTGGATCTTTATTGCCACAGGATGGGAAGGTGGAGTGAGACTACCTATGTTCAGGCTTCATGGTCCTTTATGAAAATCCTACCCTATCTGGCTATTATAATTCAAAACTTGGGGAACTAGAAAACTCTCCCAACATTTTAGATGTTGGACAGCTCTCCCATCTAAGCTCTAAGCTCTCCCATCTCTCAGGACAGAAACCCAGCTTCTCCTACTCATGATGACATTCCCACTTCTCCAGAGCTTCTGGGAGGCCTGGTGTGCTGCAGCCCATGGAGTCACAGAGTCTCACACGACTTAGTGAGTAAAGAACAAGGGAAGAGACAAATGGCAACATGTGCCTTTCTCTTTAACTGACTTATCCCAATGCAAACAGAAACTGGGTTGATTTTCTGAAGACTGTAGTAAGTTTGCTGAAGTGTTCCATGCTCTCATTCTGGTCTATGATTTAACTTGGAAGGATGTCCAAGTAGTTATACCTACCTGCTCTACTCCTGAGAAAAAAAACAGAAAATCTGGATAGCAGCACAGGGTTCACACTGACCAGCTTGCCAGAGACCAAGCAGAATATTTTGTTATAGGTGAGGATACAGTCCCAAATCACGAACCCTTTTGGAATTATAACAGTAGGGAGGGAATAAAAGCCAGGAAGCACATGATCCAATGTGTTTCAGAAGGGGTGAAAAAGTGAAAAGGTTAAAGGAGTAACCCAAGAAGAAAAAGAAAATTCATAGATGGTTTGTGAAGGCACTTAAGAAACATACCAATATAGATCCCTCCACTTCTGAAGGTCAGTCCCTGCTGGCACAGCACATTATTAGCCAGTCCACCTTTGGTATTAGGTGGAAACTCCAAAAGTTACAGTTTGGCCTATAAATGCCTGTGCCCCACTTCTTTGATGTGGCCTTTGAGGTGTTTAATAATTGAGACCAAGCTCAGGAGGAAGAGAGAATCCCAATGTGAGAAAAGACAGGCCAGCACTCATGCAAAACTGATAGCCATTGCTGTCAGACATGCCTTTTGATCTCCGGGAAACCCAAGGGCAGCAAGAAAGTCCAGCCACCAAGAAACTCCAACTATCCATCTGGAGGTAGGACTGACAAGGGGGAATTTTACAAACACAAGTCAACTGGCCACCAGGCCCAAGATTGCCATAACGAGCTCTGTTGGTCTAGGGATTCTGGTATCTCCACTCAATGAGACATCTATCTCCAATGAGGAGCCCCAGGTAGTGCCTGACATGACAGGTAAGAAAATTGATTTTTTAATTGATACAGGAGACACTTACCCTCTCTTAATCTCTCATGTTGGACATTTTTCCTCCAAAAGCTGTATTGTGACTGGTGTCAATGGAAAGCCTTGCACCCATTACATTCTTGGGTGTCTCACTTGCCAATTTGAGCAGTGGTTGATCTCACATGTCTTTTTAGTTGTGCCTCAGTGTCCTACCTCTCTCCTTGAGAGGGCCTTTCTGAGGTCCCTTGGGGCCATACTCCAGTTATGAGGCTCCAAGCAGCCCCTTATTTTGATGTTAACTAAGAGAGACTGGCCAGAAGAACAAGGTCCTATTCCCAGTCCTAGACTACAAGGAGTTCAGTTCAGTTCAATTCAGTTCAATCGCTCAGATGTGTCCTACTCTTTGTGCCCCCATGAATTGCAGCACGCCAGGCCTCTCTGTCCATTACCAACTCCCGGAGTTCACCCAGACTCATGTACATAGAGTCAGTGATGCCATCCAACCATCTCATCCTCTGTCGTCCCCTTCTCCTCCTTTCCCCAATACCTCCCAGCATCAGAGTCTTTTCCAATGAGTCAAATATTCGCATGAGGTGGCCAAAGTACTGGAGTTTCAGCTTTAGCATCAGTCCTTCCAATGAACACCCAGGGTTGATCTCCTTTAGAATGGACTGGTTGGATTTCCTTGCAGTCCAAGGGACTCTCAAGAGTCTTCTCCAACACAACAGTTCAAAAGCATCAATTCTTCAGCACTCAGCTTTCTTCAGTCCAACTCTTCTTTTTCTAGTTGCTTTAGTTGTAGAGTTAGGTTATTTATTTGATTTCTCTCCTATTTCTTGATGTAGGCTTGTCTTGCTATGAACCAATTAGCACTGATTTTACTGAGTCCCATAGGTTTTGGGTTGTTGTGTTTTCATTTTCATTCTCCTTGCTATTCTTTGAAACTCTGCATTCAGATGGATATGCTTCCTTGTCTCCTTTTCATTTAGCTTCTGTTCTTTACTCAGCTATTTGTAAGGCCTCTTCAGACAATCATTTTGCCTTTTTACATTTCCTTTTCTTGGGGATGGTCTTGATCACTGCCTCCTGTATAATGTCTTGAACTTCTGTCCATAGTTCTTCAGGCACTCTGGGCAGCAGATCTAGTCTCTTGAATCTACTTGTCACTTCCACTGCATATTCATAAGGGTTTGATTTAGGTCATACCAAATAGTCTAGTGGCTTTTCCTACTTTCTTCAATTTCAGTCTGAATTTGGCAATAAGGAGTTCATGATCTGAGCCACAGTCATCTCCCATCTTGTTTTTGCTGACTTTATAGAGTTTTTCCATCTTCAGTTGCAAAACATTTAATATATCTGCTTTTGCTATTGACCATCTGATGATGTCCATGTGTAGAGTTGTCTCATGTTGTTGGAAGAGGATGTTTGCCATGATGTATGATGATCATTTGTCATCAGTGAAATGTCAATTAAATGATAACAAAATACCACTAACCATTTATGAGAATAGTCAAAATGAGGAACACTAATGACTTCAAAAGTTGACTAGGATGTAGAGTAACAGGAATTATCATTCATTGTGTGTGGGGATGCAAAATCACACAGTTCTTCAGAAGACAGTTTGATGGTTTCTTACAACACTAAATATACTCTAGCCATATGATCCAGCTATCACTCTCTTTGGTATTTACCCAAAGGAGCTGAAAACTTATGTTCACACAAAACCTGAGCAAAATGTTTACAGCAGCCTTATTTAAAATTTCCCAAACTAGGAAGAAACCAACATGTTCTCCAGAAGATGAATGGATAAATAAACTGTGAAACATCCAGAAAATAGAATATTATTTAGCACTAAAAGGAATTTGACTTTCAAGCCATGAAAAGATATAGAAGTATCAATGCATAGTACTTAGTGAAAGAAGCTAATCAGAAAAAAGCTTCACATTGTATTAATGCAAAATATTACATCTGAAAAATGCAAAAAAATGAAAGCATAAAAAAGACAAATGCTTTCCAGGAGATAGGGATAGAGCAAGCATGATGAATAGGTGGAACAGAAGATTTTTAAAACAGTGGAAATTCTCTGTATGATGCTATTGAATATTAGGATGAATACACTCCATTAAAAGTTTGTCCAGAGTCTTAGAATGTACAACACCAAGAATGAAACCTAACACTATCTGTGGACTTTGGGTGAAAATGGTGTATCAGTATAGGTTTATCAATCATAAAAAAAATCTACAACTATGGAGGGATATGTTGAAAATGGAGGAAAGTAAATGTTTGTAAGAGCAGGGGCAGTTATGGAAAATTTATATACTTTCCATGAAATTTTATTGTAAAATAAAGTGTTAAAAATAAAATCTTTAAAATACTTAATATAATGTTCAAAACATTTGAAGCAGACTTCATCAAAGAAACTATATGAATGGATAATAATTGCATAAAAAGATACTCAACATACTTGTTCTAGGAAATACAAATTAAAAATCACAAAGAGATATATCTACAAACTCACTAGAAGGACTGTGATCCAAAAGACTAACTATATATTATAAGGCAAATTGAGAAACTGAAATGCACATATATTGCTGGTGAAAATTAAAAGTAGAACACTCCTTTTCAGAAATTATTTGGCAATACCTTAAAAAGTTATTCATAAATTTGACATGTGATTCATCAATTATATTCCAAAGTACATACCCTCCAAAATAAGAAGATGTATTCAAGGGAAGAAGTGAAACTGTCCATATTTGCAAATTACATGATGCTATATTATAGAAGACCTTAAAGTCACCACCAAAAATCTACCAGAATTAATGAATGAATTAAGTTAAGTTTCAGGATACAAGATTCATACAGAAATCTATTCATTTTCTATAGAATAATGAACTTTCAGAAAGAGAAAGGAAGTACACAACTTTGTTTAAAGTTGCATCAAGAAGAATAAAACACCTAGTAATAAAAACCAAGGAAACAAAAAACCTATACTCTGAAAACTATAAAATATTGATGAAGTAAACTGGGGAAGATTCAAAGAAATGGAAAGATATCCCATACTCATGGATTATAAGAATTAATATTAAAACACAGATACTATACAATCTACAGGTTTAATGCAATTTGTTCCAAAGAACTAGATCAAATAGTCCTAAAACTTTTATGGCATCACAAAGATGATGAATAGCCTAAGCAATCTGGAGGGAAAAAAAGTGTCATGCTACTTAATTTCAGACGATATTACAAGCTATAGTAAATAAAGCATTATGGCCCTGGCACAAAAACAGAAATATGAATCAACTGAAAAGAACAGAGACCCCAGAAGTAAACTCATGCACTTATAGATTACTATGATAAAGGAAACAAAAGTATACAATGGGGAAAAAAGTCTCTTCAATAAGTAGTGCTGAGAAAACTCAACAACTACATGTAAAAGAATGAAATTATAACATTTACTTACATCACATACAAAAAGAAACTAAAAATGGATTAAAAACCTAAATGTAAGACTAAAAACCATAAAACTCCCAGGCAAAAGTATAGACAGAATTCTGTCATAAGTCAGCAATATTTTTTGATCTTCCTCTTTGGACAAAGGAAACAAAAACAAAATAAATAAAATGCATCTAATGAAAAGACAACCTACTGAATAAGAGAAAACATGTGCAAATGATATGTCTATCAGGGAGTTAATATCCAAAATATATAAAGAGCTCATACAATATGCAAAGAGCTGGACAAAACTGAGCAACTGAACAACAACATACAATTCATAATTTTAAGTAACTATTAAAAATTGACAGAAGATTTCAACAGACGTTTTCTAAGGAAGACATACAATGGCTGGCCAAAAAGCACATGAAAAGATCTTCAGCACTGAATATCACCAGGAAGTGCAAATTAAAATCAAAATGAGATATCACCTCACACCTAGTAGAATAGCAATCCTCAGTATGACCACAGATAACAAGTGTTGATGAGGACGTGGAGAAAGGAAACCCCAGTACACTGTTGGTGTGAACGTAAATTGGTGAGGTCACACAAAAAAATATGTAGGTTCTTTGAAAGAACTAAAAGTAGAACCATCATTGTTGCTGTTATTCAGTTGCTCAGTCGCGTTCAACTCTTTGTGACCCCATGGACTGCAGCACGCCAGGATTCCCTGTCCTTCACCATCTCGCAGAATTGGCTCAAACTCTTGTCCATTGAGTTGGTGATACCATCTAACCATATCACCCTCTGTCACCCCCTTCTTCTCCTGCCTTCAATCTCTCTCAGCACCAGGGTATTTTCTAATGAGCTGGCTCTTCACATCAGGCAGCCAAAGTATTGGAGCTTCAACTTCAGCATCAGTCCTTCCAATGAATAATCAGGACTGATTTCCTTTAGGAGTGAATGGTTTGACCCTCTTTCTGTCCAAGGGACTCTCAAGGGTCTTCTTCAACACCACACTTAGAAAGCATCAATTCTTCAGTGCTCAGCCTTTTTTATGGTCCAACTCTCCCATCCATACATGACGATTGGCAAAACCATAGCTTTGACTAGACGGACCTTCGTTGGCAAAGTAATGTCTATGCCTTTTAATATACTGCCTAGGCTTGTCATAACTTGTCTTCCATTGAGCAACCGTCTTTTAATTTCATGGCTGCTGTCACCATCTATAATGATTTTGCAGCCCAAGCAAATAAAACCTATTACTGCTTCCACTTTTCCCCCTTCTATTTGTCATGAAGTGATGGAACCAGATGCCATAATCTTGTTTTTTTGAATGTTGTGTTTAAAACCAGCTTTTTCATTCTCCTCTTTCACCCTTATCAAGAGGCTCTTTAGTTCCTCTTCCCTTTCTGCCATTAGAGTGGTATCATCTGCATATGTGAGGAATTTGAAATAAAATGGATTGACCTTGAGAGTATTTTGCTTAGTGAAATCTGTCAAACAAAAATTACAAATATTGTAATTTTTCAACTATATGAGAAATTTATGAAGAGAAACAAATCAAGAAATATTACAAAACAGAAAGAGACCCACACATATAGAGGACAAACTAGTGGAAGAGGAATGGGAGACCGTTAAAAGAGGAATATGGAATTAAGAGGAACAACCTACTATGTGTAAGATAAGTAAGATACAAGGTTGATAGTATAGCAAATGGAATATAGCCATTATTTTGCAATAACTTTAAATGTAACATAATCTATAAAAATATTGAACCACTATGTTATATAATTAAAACTAATTTAATTTTGTAAGTCAACCATATGCTAATAAATAAGAACATATACTAATGCAAAATCTTGTATATTCATGGAAGCATTATTCATAATAGCTGTAAAATGGACATAATTCAAAATTTGGATAAACAAAATGTGATTTTATATAGTGGAATACTGTTTAGCAATAAAAAGGAAGCAAACTACTAGTATATGTACAATATAGGTGAAACTTAGAAATATATTGAAATTGAAAGAAGACATACAAAAGAATGTTTCTTGCATGACCTTATTTACATAAAATTTCTATAAAAGGCAAATCTTTAGACACTGAAGCAGAACAGTAACTGGATTGGAAATGGGAGTTGGAATTGATTTCAAATGAGCCTGAGAGAAATTTGGGGGGTGAAATACGTGTCCTCAAACTTGATTGTAGTGACAATTGCACAACTCCACAGATTAGCAAGGAGTATGTGTGATGTCTCTTTACCTTCTGCTTGATATTTCTGTGAACCTGAAACTGCTATAAAACTGAAATATATTCAAAGTTTAATTAATTCATATGATTAAATACACATGTGACAAAAAAGTTATTCATAGAAACATATATAAATATATATATATGACATTTTATATTCTGTGTATGTATTACTTTTTCAAATAAAACATACAAAATATATTTAGGAGAATATAGCTAATGCTGCTAGTAATAATTTTAATTTATACATCTTGTGTATTCCTGCCTCCTTCGTCAAAGATAAGGTGTCCATAGGTGCATGGATTTATCTCTGGGCTTTGTATTTTGTTCCATTGATCTATACTTCTGTCTTTGTGCCAATACCATACTGTCTTGATGACTGTGGCTTTGTAGTAGAGCCTGAAGTCAGGCAGGTTGATTCCTCCATTTCCAGTTATCTTCTCAGGGTATGCTCCTTCTATTCCTGCTTTCTGGAGATTTTTTTTATCATAAATGAATGTTGAATTTTGGCAAAGGCTTTCTCTGCATCTATTGAGATAATAATATGGCTTTTATTTTTCAATTTGTTAATGTGGTGTATTACATTGATTTGCAGATATTGAAGAATCCTTGCATCCCTGGGATAAAGCCCACTTGGTCATGGTGTATGATCTTTTTAATGTGTTGTTGGATTCTGACTGCTAGAATTTTGTTAAGGATTTCTGCAATTATGTTCATCAGTGATATTGGCCTGTAGTTTTCTTTTTGTGGCATCTTTGTCAGGTTTTGGTATTAGGGTGATGGTGGCCTCATATGAAGTTTGGAAGTTTACCTTCCTCTGCAATTAGGATAGGTGTTAGCTTTTCTCTAAATATTTGGTAGAATTCAGCTGTGAAGCCATCTGGACCTGGGCTTTTGTTTGCTGGAAGATTTCTGATTACAGTTTCAATTTCCGTGCTTGTGATGGGTCTGTTAAGATTTTCTATTTCTTCCTGGTCCAGTTTTGGAAAGTTGTACTTTTCTAAGAATTTGTCCATTTCTTCCACATTGTCCATTTTATTGGCATATAATTGTTGATAGTAGTCTCTTATGATCCTTTGTATTTCTGTGTTGTCTGTTGTGATCTCTCCATTTTCATTTCTAATTTTATTGATTTGACTTTTCTCCCTTTGTTTCTTGATGAGTCTAGCTAATGGTTTGTCAATTTTATTTATCCTTACAAAGAACCAGCTTTTGGCTTTGTTGATTTTTGCTATGGTTTCTTTTCTTTTGCATTTATTTCTGCCCTAATTTTTAAGATTTCTTTCCTTCTACTAACCCTGGGGTTCTTCATTTCTTCCTTTTCTAGTTGCTTTAGGTGTAGAGTTAGGTTATTTATTTGACTTTTTTCTTGTTTCTTGAGGTATGCCTGTATTGCTATGAACTTTCCCCTTAGCACTGCTTTTACAGTGTCCCACAGGTTTGGGGTTGTTGTGTTTTCATTTTAATTCATTTCTATCAATACTTTGATTTATTTTTTGATTTCTTCTGTGATTTGTTGGTTATTCAGCAGCGTGTTGTTCATCCTCCATATGTTGGAATTTTTAATAGTTTTTCTCCTGTAATTGAGATCTAATCTTACTGCATTGTGGTCAGAAAAGATGCTTGGAAAGATTTGATTTTTTTTTTTAATTTTCCAAGGCTAAATTTATGTCCCAGGATGTGATCTGTCCTGGAGAAGGTTCTGTGTGCACTTGAGAAATACACAATGGATTAAAGACAATCTCTTCAACAAGTGATGCTGGGAAAACTGGGCAACCACTTGTAAAAGAATGAAACTAGAACACTTTCTAACACCGTACACAAATATAAACTCAAAATGGATTAAAGATCTAAACATAAGACCAGAAACTGAGGAAAGTTTTATAGTTGGAGAGTTTATGCACTCTCCAACACAAATCACAGCAGGATCCTATATGACCCACCTCCCAGAATATTGGAAATGAAAGCAAACAAAAATAAACAAATGGGACCTAATTAAACTTAAAAGCTTCTGCACAACAAAGGAAACTATAAGCAAGGTGAAAAGACAGCCTTCAGAATGGGAGAAAATAATAGCAAATGAAGCAACTGACAAACAACTAATCTCAAAAATATACAGGCAACCACTGCAGCTCAATTCGAGAAAAATAAATGACACAATCAAAAAAATGGGCCAAAGAACTAAACAGACATTTATCCAAATAAGACATACAGATGGCTACAAACATATGAAAAGATGCTCAGCATCACTCATTATCAGAGAAATGTAAATCAAAACCACAATGAGGTACCATTTCACGCCAGTCAGAAAGGCTACCATCCAAAAGTCTACAAGCAATAAATGATTGAGAGGGTGTGGAGAAAAGGGAACCCTCTTACACTGTTGGTGGGAATGCAAACTAGTACAGCCACTATGGAGAACAGTGTGGAGATTCCTTTAAAAACTGGAAATAGAACTGCCTTATGACCCCGCAATCCCACTGCTGGGCATACACACTGAGGAAACCAGAATTGAAAGAGACACTTGTACCCCAATGTTCATCGCAGCACTGTTTATAGTAGCCAGGACACGGAAGCAACCTAGATGCCCATCAGCAGATTAATTGATAAGAAAGCTGTGGTACATATACACAATGGAGTGTTACTCAGCCATTAAAAGGAATAGATTTGAATCAGTTCTAATGAGGTGGATGAACCTGGAGCCTATTATACAGAGTGAAGTAAACCAGAAAGAAAAGCACCAATACAGTATACTAATGCATATATATGGAATTTAGAAAGATGGTCACGATAACCCCGTATGTGAGAGAGCAAAAGAGACACAGATGTATAGAACAGTCTTTTGGACTCTGTGGGAGAGGGAGAGGGTGGGATGATTTGGGAGAATGGCATTGAAACATGTTTAATATCCTATATGAAGTGAATCACCAGTCCAAGTTTGATGCATGATACTGGTTGCTTGTGGCTGGTGCACTGGGACTACCCAGAGGGATGGTATGGGGAGGGAGGTGGGAGGGGGGTTCAGGATGGGGAACACATGTATACCTGTGGTGGATTCATGTTGATGTATGGCAAAACCAATACAATATTGTAAAGTAATTAACCTCCAATTAAAATAAATAAATTTATATTAAAAATAATTTATAAATCTTAGGATCCCATATATTAATATATGTTATATATATAAAAAAAAACCTTAAAGGCTATTTGTGCTTAATGCATTGATATTCTTAACAAGTGATAACTCAGCCTTTACATGAATTCCTTAAATAACTGGGAAGAACTCACCAACCCATACATAGTACATGGACACTGCTGACTATTAGAGAATTGCTTTTTTTTTAAATGTTGAATTGTATTCTGTCTTCCTCTTTCATCCATTGCTCTCAGTTTTATCCTTTGGGGGCATAAAGCATAAGGTGTGTCTATCAACATAACAATCTGTAAGAAATAAAAATGTAACTGTTATTTTTTTTGTTTGTTTCACTTCAGCCCATCTTAAAGAGGTCCATAGACAAAATAGCAATAATGAAAATTCTGTATGTGATACCTTAATTTGTATACTATCAAGGTATCCTAATCATTTATAGTTGTAGCACACTTTTAAGGAAAAACTAATATTATTTCAAGCAAATAAATATACTATTTACTCATATAATTTTCATTTTGTTTCACCCACAAAGAGGTTACTAAAATAGAGGATGGGGAGAAATAATACAGTGGCTGTTGCCACTGTTTTTCGAGTAATAGGAATCTGTGTCTTCCTAAAATCTCAAGTCCTCCCTTAGATAGATCCTCTGGAACCAAACCAAAGCATTTAGAAGTGTATAAGCAACAAGTTTTATTTATTTCCCACACTATGCCATCCCACTGGGTGAAAATAAAATTACTTTTGAATATAAAAGGTACTTTATGGTAATTGTTCTGCAATTTTATGGATAATTCTAATCTTCAAAGAGTAAAAAAAAAAAAAAATGAACATTTTCCCACATAATCATAAGCCCTGAAGAACTGTATAAGGAAATAAACCATACTTACACTTTTATTTAAAATCAACTTTGACTTGTAAAACAATGCAGAAGTATGCTTTCTAAAATAGTAAAAATCAAGGAGGGAGACCTATTTTTTCCTACAAAGTAAAACCCCTGGAGAAGTAAATAAGATTATAAAAGCCAGCAAAAGTAGGTAAGTACTTATTCTGGTGTCCACACATTGAAAGCCCTGGAGAGTGTGCTGCATGTAGATTTCCCAATCTATTTAGCTAAGAAGACTTTTGTTGCAGAACATAATTAGCAATTGAATAAACTGATGTTTCTTGGACTTGACTTTGGGAAACTGTGTCTAAGCCTATTTACTTACTTCACACTTACTTCAAAGCCTACATATCCGCAAATTTTTTTCAAGAATTATTTAGAAAAAGAAAATACTATCTTAAATATTTTTAAAATAAAGAGAGATGCTTCTATTTATCTGGTGAATAGGATAATTAAGCAAAAATGCTATACTTGTTTGCCTTCAAAAAAAAATAGTTGTCTCCTCTAGGAAAATAATTCAGAGGGGGAAAAAAATGGTGGCATGAAAAATAGTAAGGGAGTGGAAAGATGAATGTATACATAGCGGAAATATATTCTTAACCTACTAGAGAAAATGTAGCCAATTTTGTGCATAATGATAGGATTGTTAAAAACTAAGCCCTAAATACATGATTTTTACCAACATTGTTAGAGCAAGAGCTATGCCTTAAGACAATGAAATATCTGCAGTTTGCATAATGCAAAGTGACACCAAACTCTCTGATGGTTCTTTTCAGTTTTCATTGGCTTACCCTTTTTATCCCCAAATCCTAAATATGGGCATTCTCCAAGCCCTAATATTAGGTCCATTTTTCTATTTATACACTATATAACAGTTAGAACTGGGCATGGAACAACAGACTGGTTCCAAATAGGAAAAGGAGTATATCAAGACTGTATATTGTCACCCTGCTTATTTAAATTATATGCAGAACACATCATGAGAAACGCTGGACAGGAAGAAACACAAGCTGGAATCAAGATTGCTGGGAGAAATATCAATAACCTCAGATATGCAGATGACACCACCCTTATGGCAGAAAGTGAAGAGGAACTAAAAAGCCTCTTGATGAAGGTGAAAGTGGAGAGTGAAAAAGTTGGCTTAAAGCTCAACATTCAGAAAACAAAGATCATGGCATCCAGCCCCATCACTTCATGGGAAATAGATGGGGAAACAGTGGAAACAGTGTCAGACTTTATTTTTCTGGGCTCCAAAATCACTGCAGATGGTGACTGCAGCCATGAAATTAAAAGACGCTTACTCCTTGGAAGGAAAGTTATGACCAACCTAGATGGCATATTGAAAAGCAGAGACATTACTTTGCCAACAAAGTTTCATCTAGTCAGGGCTATGATTTTTCCTGTGGTCATGTATGGATGTGAGAGTTGGACTGTGAAGAAGGCTGAGCACCGAAGAATTGATGCTTTTGAACTGTGGTGTTGGAGAAGACTCTTGAGAGTCCCTTGGACTGCAAGGAGATCCAACCAGTCCATTATGAAGGAGATGAGCCTTGGGATTTCTTTGGAAGGAATGATGCTAAAGCTGAAACTCCAGTACTTTGGCCACCTCATGCGAAGAGTTGACTCATTGGAAAAGACTCTGATGCTGGGAGGGATTGGGGGCAAGAGGAGAAGGGGACGACAGAGGATGAGATGGCTGGATGGCATCACTGACTTGATGGACATGAGTCTAAGTGAACTCGGAGTTGGTGATGGACAGGGAGGCCTGGCGTGCTGCGATTCATGGGGTCGCAAAGAGTCGGACACAACTGAGTGACTGACCTGATCTGATCTGATCTGACCCTCATAACTGTTCTATATTATTATTTTTTTTTGGTTTTAAATACATTTTACTTTTCTACAATTATAAAAATAATACATTATCCAAGCAGTTAGCTTAGGAAATACAAAATTCCACGCAGGAAAATGACAACAAAAGTCCCACCACTCCAGTGTCTGGAGATGAGCACCGATGCTCTCTGTGATGAAGCTCAGCTGAGGCAGTGTACCCATCCCAGACTGCCCAGAATGGAGAACGGGCTGGAGGACAGGAACACAAAGAGAAACATACTGAGACAGCCAAGTAGGATGGAGCCGAGGTCTTGTCCTGCAGCCACTAGAAGCTGTTCCTGCCTCCTTGGAATCAAGAAGGATTTTAAAATCTGGAGTGGACTCACAGCTATCCCTGTGCTAATCTCACTCAGGCCTTCCAGTTCTCTCTCTGGGCCAGGAACAGGTGGGCAGAGGCCTCGGGCCAGGGTGTCCATGGGGCCTGGATGCAGGTAGTCAGGTGCAGAGATATCCTGGGATCCAAGAATCTCGGGGGAACTTGCCTGCCAGTATGTCACTGAGTAAAGATGGGGCCTTTTAAGTCCAGACAGAAGATAGGAGAGGTTACACTAAAAGGAAGACTGCAGTGAGGCACGAATATGTCTGCACATGAAGCGGTGGCCTTCAGATCTCCTTTCAGGACCATTTTTAACTGCAGAGTCCCACCTCTCCACCCAGGGACATGGAAAGAGCACATCCCAGTTCCCTAGGGGTCGGCTGGCCTCTCCTCCTCTCAACAGATGTCCACGTCCATGGCCACAGAACATCATAGAGCACAGCAGAGACCCTGAGCCCATGGGTGCAAGTTTGTGTCCGAGAACCATCCCATCTCACCAGAAGATGTGCTAATAGCCAGAGCTGGGGCTGGAGTCCCAGCTCTGCTGCCTGTGGCCCTTGGATCAGGCAGTCTCTTGACCCTTAGTTTCCTTGTTTATTTATTTATTTTTAATAAATTTATTTATTTTAATTGTAGGCTGAGCTGTGGTGTTGGAGAAGACTCCTGAGAGTCCCTTGGACTGCAAGGATATTCAACCAGTCCATTCTGAAGGAGATCAGCCCTGGGATTTCTTTGGGAGGAATGATGCTAAAGCTGAAACTCCAGTACTTTGGCCACCTCATGCAAAGAGTTGACTCATTGGAAAAGACTGTGATTCTGGGAGGGATTGGGGGCAGGAGGAGAAGGGGACGACAGAAGATGAGATAGCTGTATGGCATCACTGACTCGATGGACGTGAGTCTGAGTGAACTCCGGGAGTTGGTGATGAACAGGGAGGCCTGGCGTGCTGCGATTCATGGGGTCCCAAAGAGTCGGACACAACTGAGCAATGGAACTGAACTACTTTATAATATTTTAGTGATTTTTTGCCATACACTGACATGAATCAGCCATGGATGTACATGTGTATTCCATCCTGAACCCCTCTCCCACCTCTGTCCCCATACCATCCTTCAGGGTCATCCCAATGCACCAGTCCTGAAAACTGTCTCATGCATCAAACCTGGACTGGTAATCTGTTTCAGATATGATATATACATGTTTAAATTATATTCTCTCAAATCACCCCACCGTCATCTTCTCCCACAGAGTCAAAAAGTCTGTTTTTACATCTCTCTCTTTTCCTGTCTCACATATAGGGTCATTGTTACCATCTTTCTAAATTCCATATATATGTGTTAATATACTGTATTGATGTTTTTCTTTCTGACTTATTTCACTCTGTATAATAGGCTCCAGTTTCATCCACTTCATTTGAACTGATTCAAATGTATTCTTTTTAATAGCTGAGTAAAATTCCATTATTTTTATGTACCAAAACTTTCTTATTCATTCATTTGCCGATGGACATCTAGTTGCTTCCATGTCCTGGCTATTCTAAACAGTGTTGCAATGAACATTGGTGTACACGTATCTGTTTCATTTCTGTTTTCCTCAGTGTGTATGTCCAGCAGTGGGATTGCTGGGTTGTATGGCAATTCTATTTCCAGATTTTTAAGGAAGCAACAGTTAGACCTGAACATGGAACAACAGACTGGTTCCAAAAAAGAAAAGGACTACGTCAAGGCTGTATATTGTCACCCTGCTTATTTAACTTATATGCAGAGTACATCATGAGAAACGCTGGGCTGGAAGAAGCACAAGCTGGAATAAAGATTGCCTGGAGAAATATCAATAACCTCAGATATGAAGAAGATACCACCCTTATCGCAGAAAGTGAAGAGGAACTAAAAAGCCTCTTGATGAAAGTGAAAGAGGAAAGTGAAAAAGTTGGCTTAAAGCTCAACATTAATAAAACTAGGATTATGTCATCTGGTCCCATCACGTCATGGCAAATAGATGGGGAAACAGCAGAAACAGTGTGAGACTTTACTATTCTGGGCTCCAAAATCACTCCACATGATGATTGCAACCATGAAATTAAAAGACGCTTACTCCTTGGAAGGAAAGTTATGACCAACCTAGATAGTATATTCAAAAGCAGAGACATTATTTGCTAACAAATGTCCGTCTAGTCAAGGCTATGGTTTTTCCAGTAATCATGTATGGATGTGAGAGTTGGACTGTGAAGAAAGCTGAGCACTGAAGAATTGATGCTTTTTTTAACTGTGATGTTGGAGAAGACTCTTGAGAGTCTCTTGGACTGCAAGGAGATCCAACCAGTCCATCCTAAAGGAGATCAGTCCTGGTTGTTCTTTGGAAGGAATGACGCTAAAGCTGAAACTCCAGTACTTTGGCCACCTCATGCAAAGAGTTGACTCATTGGAAAAGACTCTGATGCTGGGAGGGATTGAGGGCAGGAGGAAAAGGGGACGACAGAGGATGAGATGGCTGGATGGCATTACTGACTCAATGGACATGAGTTTGAGTGAACTCCGGGAGTTGGTGATGGACAGGGAGGCCTGGCATGCTGCGATTCATGGGGTCGCAAAGAGTCAGACACGGCTGAGTGACCGAACTGAACTGAACTGAAGGAATCTCCACACTGTTCCCCATAGTGGATGTACTAGTTTGCATTCCCACCAACAGTGTAAGAGGGTTCTTTTTCTCTGTTCCATGTCCAGAATTTATTGTTTGTAGACATTTTGATAGCAACCATTCTCACCAGCAAGAGATGGTATCTCATTGTGGTTGATTTGCATTTCTCTGATAATTAGTGATGTTGAGCACCTTATCATATGTTTGTTAGCCATCTGTATGTCTTCTTTGGAGAATTGTCTGTTTAGTTCTTTAGCCCATTTTTTGATTGGGTCATTTAATTTTCTGGAATTGAACTGTAGGAGCTGATTTTATATTTTTGAGATTTTTGAATTATTTGTCAGTTGCTTCATTTGCTATTGTTTTCTTCCATTCTGAAGGCTGCCTTTTTGCCTTGCTTATATATTCCTGTGTTGGGTAAAGCTTTTAAGTTTATTTAGATCCCATTTGTTTATTTTTTTCTTTTATTTCCATTACTCTGGGAGGTGGATCATGGAGGATCCTGCTGTGATTTATGTCAGAGAGTGTTTTGTTTATGTTTTCCCCTAGGAGTTTTATAGTTTCTGGTCTTACATTTAGACCATTAATCCATTTTGAGGTTTTTTTTTTTTTTTGTTTTTTTTTTTGTGTGTGTGTGTATGGTGTTAGAAAGTGTTCTAGTTTCATTATTTTACAAGTGGTTGATCAGTTTTCCCAGTACCACTTGTAAAAGAGCTTGTCTTTTCTTTATTGTATATTCTTGACTCGTTTGTCAAAGATAAGATATTCATAGGTGCATGGATTTATCTCCGGGCATTCTAGTTTGTTTCATTGATCTAAATTCCTGTCTTTGTGCCAGTATCATATTGTCTTGATGACTGTAGCTTTGTAGTGTAGCCTAAAGTCAGGCAGGTGGATTCATCCAGTTCCATTCTTCTTTCTCAAGATTGCTTTGGCTATCTGAGGATTTTTGTATTTCCATACAGATTACGAAATTATTTTTCTAGTTCTCTGAAAAATACCATAGGTAGCTTGACAGGGATTGCATTGAATCTATAGATTGCTTTAGGTAGTATAGTCATTTTCACTATATTGATTCTTCCAATCCATGAACATGGTATATTTCTCAATTTATTTGTGTCATCTTTGATGTCTTTCATCAGTGTTTTATAATTTTCTATATATAGGGTTTTTTTTGTTGTTGTTGTTTCTTTAGGTAGATTTATTCCTAAGTATTTTATTCTTTTTATTACAATGGTGAATGGAATTGTTTCCTTAATTTCTCTGTTTTCTCATTGTTAGTGTATAGGAATGCAAGGGATTTCTGTGTGTTGGTTTTATATCCTGAAAATTTACTACATTCATTGACTAGCTCTAGTAATTTTATGGTGAAGTCTTTAGGGTTTCCTATGTAGAGGATCATGTTATCTGCAAACAGTGAGAGTTTTATTTCTTCTTTTGCAATCTGGATTCCTTTTATTTCTTTTTCTTCTCTTATTGCTGTGGCTAAAACTTCCAAAACTATGTTGAATAGTAGTGGTGAGAGTGGGCACCCTTGTCTTGTTCCTGACTTTAAGGGAAATGCTTTCAATTTTTAACCATTGAGGACAATGTTTGCTGTGGGCTTATCATATATGGTTTTTATTATGTTGAGGTATGTTCCTTCCAATCTTGCTTTCTGGAGGGCTTTTATGATAAATGGATGTAGAATTTTGTCTAAGGCTTTCTGTGCATCTATTGAGATAATCATATGATTTTTATCTTTCAATTTGTTAATGTGGTGTATCACATTGATTGATTTGAGAATATTGAAGAATCATTGCCTCCCTGGGATAAAGCACACTTGGTCATGATATACGATCTTTTTAATATGTTGTTGAATTCTGTTTGCCAGAATTTTGTTAAGGATTTTTGTATCTATGTTCATCAGTGATATTGGCCTGTAGTTTTCTTTTTTTTGTGGCATCCTTGTCTTTGGTATTAGGTGATGTAGGTATTAGGTACTAGGTATTAGTCTTGTCTTTGGTATTAGGGTGATGGTGGTCTCATAGAATGAGTTTGGAAATTTGCCTTCCTCTGCAATTTTCTGGAAGAATTTGAGTAGGATTGGTGTTAGCTCTTCTCTAAATTTTTGGTAGCGTCCACCTGTGAAGCCATCTGGTCCTGGGCTTTTTATTTGCTGGAAGACTTCTGCTTACAGTTTTGATTTCTGTGCTTTTGATGGGTCTGTTAAGATTTACTCTTTCTTCCTGGTTCACTTTTGTTAAGTTATACTTTTCTATGAATTTGTCCAGTTCTTCCAAGTTGTCCATCTTATTTGCTTATAGTTGCTGGTAGTTGTCTCTTATGATCCTTTTTATTTCTGTGTTGTCTGTTGTGGTTTCTCCATTTTCATTTCTAATTTTGTTGATTTGAATCTTCTCCCTTTGTTTCTTTATGAGTCTGGCTAATGGTTTGTCTATTTTATTTATCTTCTTAAAGAACCAGCTTTTTGCTTTGTTGATTTTAGCTATAGTCTCCTTTATTTTTCATTTATCTGCCCTATTTTTTATGATTTCTTTTCTTCTACTAACACTGGGGTTCTTCATTTTTTCCTTTTCTAGGTGCTTTAGGTGTAGAGTTAGTTTATTTATTTGATTTTTATCTTGTTTCTTGAGGTAAGCTTGTATTGCTATGAATGTTCCCATTAGCACTGCATTTACTGAATCCCATAGGTTTTGGGTTGTTGTGTTTTCATTTGTTTCTATGCCTATTTTGATTTTTTTTTTAATTTCTTCTGTGATTTGTTGGTTATTCGGAAGCCTGTTGTTTAACTTCCATATGTTTGTATTTTTAATATTTTTTTTTCCTGTAGTTGACATCTAATCTTATGTCTTTGTGATCAGAAAAGATGCTTGGAATGATTTTATTTTATTTATTTATTTATTTATTTTGAATTTACCAAGGCTAGATTTATGGCCCAGGATGTGATCTATCCTGGAGAAAGTTCCATGTGCACTTGAGAAAAAGGTGAAATTCATTGTTAGGTCTAACTGGTCCATTGTATCATATATTTTATTTTATTTTTTATTTTTTTTTTGTATCTTGTGCATTGCTTTATTAGTGCAAGCATCACTTCTTTTTTTTTCTGTTCCTTTTTTTAAATTTTATTTTATTTTTTAACTTTACAATATTGTATTGGTTTTGCCATATATCAACATGAATCTGCCACCGGTATACATTTAAAGTTTGCATTTCTTTGCTAATTTTCTGTTTAGTTGGTCTATCCATAGGTGTGAGTGGGGTATTAAAGTCTCCCATTATTATTGTGTTACTGTTAATTTCCCTTTTCATACTTGTTAGCATTTGCCTTATGTATTGTGATGCTCCTGTGTTGGGTGCATATATATTTATAATTGTTTTATCTTCTTCTTAGATTGATCCTTTGATCATTATGTAGTGCCCTTCTTTGTCTCTTTTCAGTTTCCTCATTTATAAAATGTGAAAAAGCCCACCTCGTGGGACTAAACAAAACACAAGGAGCAGGTAATAAGGCACTGGCACATTTCAAGGATCAGTACATGCCACAGTGCAATCACTCCTTCCCTTTAACTCCTTCCATGTCAACCCTGTCCTCATTAAAACAAAACAAAAAGTCCCTCTGAGTGCTGACTGAAGACTGAGGGGTGACAATGGTTTTTATTCTATGCAGAGCCAACCCAGGTCTAGATCCAGCCAGGCCTGCCAGGTGTCAAGAACCCATGAGTCATAGGCCTGGACCCTGGACCAGAGACAAGCAGCCATGCAAAGGTTCTTCCAGGACCATGTCCAGACAATAGAGCAGGCAGGAACTAACAAAGGACAGCCTTGTGTGCAGGGGCCCCAGGGCAGAGAGAAAGGGAGATGACTAGAGTGCACATTGGAGAATGGGGCCCTTTCACTAGCCAAGCTGGAACTATTCCTGCAAAACAATGTATTCCCCTCATTGTCTTGCCTTTAATCATGTCTTTAAACACAATCTACAAACATCTTTTCCTTATGAATCACCCCAGTCAAGGACTCTGACTTTTATCGTTTTGCTCAGATCTGATTTTAGCTCCATGTAATGTGCTGGGTGTCTTCCTTCAATCATATCCAAACTGCTTCCTTCTTCTTAGCCTTTCTGGTACCCTTCCCCATGAAACCGCACATCTGCCATCACCAGAGCTTCAAACATGTCTTGACTCCCGGCCCTGGCAGCAGCTAGCCCATCCCCGCCCCATGGGCTCAGCTGCCCTTTGCTTAGGCCACAGACCCGTGATGCTCGTGCACATGATCACAGTTCTGGGGAGTTCAAGTCCCTCTCTTACATTCTTATTGTTTCAACCATCATTACTAACATAAGCAATCTATTTTCAAACCTATATCTCTAGGCCAAATACATTTTCAAACTTCAATTTGGTATATAATGTACATGTGAAATATTTTGTTTTATAGGTCTTAACACTAGGTACCTCAATCAAAGTATTTCTAAAACTAAACATCTTTATTTATTGCCCATATGGATTCTCTATCGGGCATCTTAATTTCTATCATCTTTTTTTTTTTTTTGCTCTTCCTTCTAAACTTTTTCCTGACCCCACTTTGTTTTAAGAGAATCACCTTATTTTGAGACTTTGTGGTCTCCTGCCTGGACCACTGCAATACTCTTCTAACTGATATCACCATCTATATCATCTTCTGTAAACCCTTGTCTCCGATATCTCCAAATTAATGATGGAATTTTGTTTTGATAGTATTAATAATATCATTTTCCCATCTCAATTTATTTGTGACTGCTGTTTATAGAATGATTAGAGCTCTCTATTAAATTAAGAAAATATTTTTATATTCATTTTACAATTTATTCCTAAATACATTCTCTTATCCAGTAAAAAAAAAAAAAAAAAAAAAAGGGCTGTTCACTTGCCTCTACCACTCCTTTAAGTACTTTGTACTTGAACACTCTGATGACTTTGCAATCGCATTTTTACTCTTCTCTACATCTTTTTTAACCCATAATCCAAAATTCCTCTCCTCTGTGAAATTATTTATTTATTCAAAAAGGCTTTGGTTAGTCCTTACTCTGTACCAAGATCTATACTAACACCTAGGAATGCAATAAAAAGAAATAGTTGTTATGCTCAAGAAGCTTAGGATTTTTCAGAAAGGCAATTTTCTGAAAATTTTCAGAAAGGCAAAACTTCCTATATAGTATAAGAAATGCGGTTACTAATTTATGTATCAGTTAGCAGATGTCATAGGATCAGGAATAATTTAATGAAGAAAGAAACACTTAGTCTGAGCATTTAAAAATAAATGTTAAGTCAGTTGAACTGAGGTGGATGAACCTAGAGAATCTTGTCCAGAGTGAATTTAAGTAAAAAAGAAAAAGAAATATTGTATATTAAAGCATATATATGAAATCTAGAAAAACGGTACTGATGAACCTATTTCCACAGGAGGAATAGAGAAGCAAATGTAGAAAATGGACTTGTAGACACACTAGAGAAAGGAGAGGGTGGGACAAAATGAGAAAGTAGCATTGAGATATATACATTGCCATATGTAAAATAGATAGCTAGTGGGAGGTTGGTGTATAACATAGGGAGCTCAGCCCAGTGCTCTGTGATAACCTGAAGGGGTGGGAGGTAGGCTCAAGATGGAGGGGATATATGTATACTTATGACTGATTCATGCTGTGGTACAGCAGAAACAAACACAACATTGCAAAGCAATTATCTTATAATTAAAAATACATTTGTAAAAAATATAAAGAAATTTGAAAAAAAAAAACTGTTAAGTGTTTAGAAAACACGAGACAAAAATATTAAATGAGCTATTTTTAACCCAGAATAATTCAAATAGAAATAATGACTGTCTTCAAATATTTAGGTGATTACTGTGCAAAAGACAGACTTCTGGGCTTACCAGATGTTGCAGTGGTGAAGAATCCATTTACAAATGCAGGAGACACAAGTGATGCAGGTTCTATCCCTTGTTGGGAAGATTCCATGGAGTAGGAAATAGCAACCGGCTCCACTGTTCTTGCCTGGAAAATTCCATGGACAGAGGAGCATGGTGAGGTACAGTCCATAGGGTTGCAAAGAGTCAGACACAACTGAGTGACTGAACACACACACACACAAACACACAAACACACTTTTACTATATTGTGTGCCTTTGGCTCTACTTACTTTGAGATTAGTGTGTGAAATTCAAATATAGATTCCAGTAAGTATTTGAACATACAGTTCTGGAGTTCAGGAGAATTTTATCATTAATCACGATGAAGATACGTTTTGTTTATTAAACGTAACTGAGCATCTACTCTGGGTTTGGTTATTTTAAAAATAGGGTGGGACAAATAGAGAAAGTACCATTGAAACATTACCATATGTAAAACAGATAGTTGGTGAGACTTTGTTGTATGACACAGGGAGCTCAAACCTGGTGCTCTGTGACTACTAGAGAGTGTGATAGGCTGGGAGATGGGAGGGAGGTTCAAGAGGGAGGGGACATTTGTATGCCTATGGCTAATTCATATTAATATATGGCAGAAACTAACACAATATTGTAAAGTAATTATCCTTCAACTAAAAATAAATTTAAGAAAATGTAAAAAAATACTTGCATGTGTTATATTATTTTGTCTCAATAATACTTTTTTTTTCTAATTTTATTTTATTTTTAAACTTTACATAATTGTATTAGTTTTGCCAAATATCAAAATGAATCCGCCACAGGTATACATGTGTTCCCCATCCTGAACCCTCTTCCCTCCTCCCTCCCCATACCATCCCTCTGGGCCGTCCCAGTGCACCAGCCCCAAGCATCCAGCATCGTGCATCAAACCTGGACTGGCAACTCGTTTCATACATGATATTTTACATGTTTCAATGCCATTCTCCCAAATCTTCCCACCCTCTCCCTCTCCCACAGAGTCCATAAGACTGTTCTATACATCAGTGTCTCTTTTGCTGTCTTGTACACCGGGTTATTGTTACCATCTTTCTAAATTCCATATATATGTGTTAGTATACTGTATTGATGTTTTTCCTTCTGGCTTACTTCACTCTGTATAATAGGCTCCAGTTTCATCCACCTCATTAGAACTGATTCAAATGTATTCTTTTTAATGGCTGAGTAATACTCCATTGTGTATATGTACCACAGCTTGCTTATCCATTCATCTGCTGATGGACATCTAGGTTGCTTCCATGTCTTGGCTATTATAAACAGTGCTGTGATGAACATTGGGGTACACGTGTCTCTTTCCCTTCTGGTTTCCTCAGTGTGTATGCCCAGCAGTGGGATTGCTGGATCATAAGGCAGTTCTATTTCCAGTTTTTTAAGGAATCTCCACACTGTTCTCCATAATGGCTGCACTAGTTTGCATTCCCACCAACAGTGTAAGAGGGTTCCCTTTTCTCCACACCCTCTCCAGCATTTATTATTTGTAGACTTTTGGATCACAGCCATTCTGACTGGTGTGAAATGGTACCTCATAGTGGTTTTGATTTGCATTTCTCTGATAATGAGTGATGTTGAGCATCTTTTCATGTGTTTGTTAGCCATCTGTATGTCTTCTTTGGAGAAATGTCTATTTAGTTCTTTGGCCCATTTTTTGATTGGGTCGTTTATTTTTCTGGAGTTGAGCTGTAGGAGTTGCTTGTATATTTTTGAGATTAGTTGTTTGTCGATTGCTTCATTTGCTATTATTTTCTCCCATTCTGAAGGCTGTCTTTCACCTTGCTAATAGTTTCCTTTGATATGCAGAAGCTTTTAAGGTTAATTAGGTCCCATTTGTTTATTTTTGCTTTTATTTCCAATATTCTGGGAAGTGGGTCATAGAGGATCCTGTCTAACATGTGAGGAAAGCAAAGCATAGAAAAACAGACTTGGGAATAGTCATCAATACCAGGTGAGACATTATGTAGACAAGATTGCTTAGACTACCTGGATAGACTGAAAGCATTGATTGATAAAACTTTCAATAATGATGGAAATGTCCTATAATCTACATTATCTCATACAGAATTCCCTACCTATATGTCATTATTGAGTACTTGAAATATGACTAATATGGCTGAAGAGGTGAATGTTTCATTTTAGTTAATTAACATTTAAATAGCCACTTGAGATTATTGGGCAGCACAGGTAGAGTATGAAATAAGTGGGTCAAAGTTGAAACTTAGCAATTGTCAACATCTTATCTGTAGTAATCTTCTACATTCCTTTTCATCGACCATCTACTTTATTCACTTGGGATACACCCTATAATAATAAGTCTGTGTGTACATGAAATTACCAATAATCACAACATAATTATTAGTCAATCAAATAAGAATATTTAAAAATTATTTCTAATATTTGGTGTATGCTAAATTGCTAGTATCTATAAATCATTGCTACTTAATTGATCTTCCTTTGAAATCCTGTTTGCAATCACTTCTAAGGAGCTATATAGCTTATATATATTTACAGGATGTTCCCAACCAAGGGAAGAAGAATCTAATATAGTACAGAAATTACCAAGTTAAATAAATAATAGTATAGTACAGACAACTATATAAACTTTTGAAATTTTAAAGAAGTAAGCCAGAAAGAAAAACACCAATATGGTACACTAACGCATATATGTGGAATTTAGAAAGATGGTAACGACAACCCTGTATGTGAGACAGCAAAAGAAACACAGATGTATAGAACAGTCTTTTGGACTCTGTGGGAGAGGGAGGGGGGATGATTTGAGAGAATGGCATTAAAACATGTATAATATCATATAAGAAACGAATTGCCAGTCCAGGTTCAATGCAAGATACAGGACACTTGAGGCTGGTGCACCGGGATGACCCAGAGGGATGGTATGGGGAGGGAGGTGGGAGGGGGGTTCAGGATGGGGAACACGTGTACACCCTTGGTGGATTCATGTTGGTGTATGGCAAAACCAATACAATATTGTAAAGTATACAAAATAATAATAATAATTTTAAAAAAGTAACATATATCACACTCCTTCCTTCATTGTAAATAATGATATACATTTTCTGAAATTATATCAGTGAATTAATTATAGTGAGACTTACTATTTAATAACTGTATGAAACTGTGTTTGTTCTGAGTTAATTTTTTATTTTTTTTGCTCCTTAGTAGATTGTCATTCCTACTTTTCAATGACTCATGAAAGCAATCACATCTCTCATATCTTTGCTGAAATTTCTATCTTGCAATTAATAAAGGATTTAGTCCTTTTTTGAATTTTTTCCCAGGGGGACCCAGAAACTAAACTTATATTCTTCATACAAAATATTAAGATCAAGAGGAAGAACTCAGATTTCATTATGCTTTGCTGTTTAAAAATCTATTGCTGTTGCACTGAGCTTAAAATTTTAAAACTGAAAATTCAGCACATATATTGTTTGTTGGAATTAAATTGTGACAAGCAGAGAGTTGCAATAGTGTGACAGAATGCAAACATTCTTAATTTACCACATAAATCTGGGAGTATTCAACAACTCTGTGTTGAACTGAACAAACTGTTTTTATTGTAATAGGAACATACCTTTAGGGCAACTTTATTTAAATTTACATTTTCTTTGTTGTTTATACTAACTGGAAGATTTGACTACTTTAACAAATATACCTCTGTAAAACCTAATAATATCCGTGAAATTATTATAGACACTTGAAAATAAACTATACTCAACTTAGATGGCACACTGGATCTTTCTGCCTGTGCCTACACAGCACTGATTACTCCAATAGGGAGGTAAACAATGATTAGATTTGGTTTATATGGCAAATACATGTCTATTTGTACAAATGTAAAGAATTGACTACATTGGTTAGTTTTAAGTTATTTGAGACCATATAATCATAGACTGAGCTTTGAAGAGAACATGATAAAAACATGTGGAGTAAGAATAAAATCAGCTTAGAAGTAGTGCTGAGTGGTAGATGCACAAGCTGGGTTTAGAAAAGACAGAGGAAGCAGAGATCAAATTGCCAACTTTCGCTGGATCCTAGAGAAAGCAAGGGAATTCCCAAAAAACATCTATTTCTGTTTCACTGACTACGCTAAAGCCTTTGACTGTGTAGATCATAACAAACTGTGGAAAACTCTTAAGAGTTTTATGGGAATACCAGATCATCTTCCTGTCTCCTGAGAAACATGTATGTGGGTCAAGAAGCAATATTTATAACCTTATGTGGAAAAAACTAACTGATTGAAACTGAGAAAGAAGTATGGCAAGGCTGTATATTGTCACCCTGTTTATTTAACTTATATGCAGATCTCATCATGTGAAATGCTGGGATGGATGAGTTACAAGCTGGAATCAGATTGCTGGGAGAAATATCAACAACCTCAGTTATTCAGATGATACTATTCTAATGGTAGAAAGCAAAGAAGAACTAAAGAATCTTTTGATGAGGGTGACAGAAGAGAGTGAAAAAGCCAGCTTAAATATCACTAATGATAAAACTAAGATCATGGCATTCAGTCCCATCACTTCTTGGGAAATAAAAGGGGAAAAGGTGGAAGCAGTAACAGATTTACTCTTCATGGCCTCTAAAATCACTGTGGGTGGTGACTGCAGCCACAAAATTAGAAGATGGTTGCTTCTTGGAAGAAAAGCTAAGACAAACCTAAATAGTGTATTAAAAAACAAAGACATCACTTTTCCTAAAAAGGTCCTATAATCAAAGCTATGGTCTTTCTAGTAGTCATGTACTGATGGGAGAGCTGGACCATAAAAAAGGCAGAGTATCAAAGAATTGATGCTTTCAAACTGTGATGCTGGAAAAGACTCTTGTGGGTCCCTTGGACAGTAAGGAAATCAAACCAGTCAATCCTAAAGCAAATCAATTCTGAATACTCATTGGAACGACTGATGCTGAGGCTGAAGCTCCAATGCTTTGGCCATGTGATGAGAGCAGCTGACCCATTTGAAAAGACCCTGATGGTGGGAAAGATTGAAGGCAGAAGGAGAAGGGAGCAACAGAGGATGAGATGGTTGGATAGCATCGTCAACTCAATGGAAATGAGTTTGAGCAAACTCCGAGAGGTAGAGAAGGACAGGGAGGCTTGGCATGCTTTAGTCTATGGGGTCGTAGAATCAGACATGATTTGGTGGCTGAACAACAACTTCAACAAAGCAGTAGAGCAGGTTTTGCTACAAATGGATATGTGAATGTGGTAAATCTTCTGAATCTCTTAAGAATCAAATTTCATCTGTGAAATGAGCTGGCTGGAATATTGGACAATTTGTAGTTTGTCTTTTGATACTCTGAGTATGTCAGAAAGCAGAACTGGTGATCAATAGTACAGATCATGAAATTTAGTGAAGTGTATAGTAAGCATTTTTAGAAGTACTGTCATCTAATGAACAAAGTACTGAATTCTGGCCTTCTTCTGATTACCATACATATGGATATGGATTCTACTATCTGAAGCAATAACTAGTTTACAACTGTTCTAGGCTACAACTCTAGAACAACAACAAAACCAGTTTAAAATTAATTATCTCTTTAATTAATTTGGAGTTTATTTTTGTGTATGGTGTGAGAAAGTGTTCTAGTTTCATTCTTTTACAATAATGTAAATCAAAACCACAATGAGGTACCATCTTACGCTGGTCAGAATGGCTGCTATCAAAAAGTGTACAAACAATAAATGCTGGAGAGGGTGCGATGAAAGGAAACCCTCTTACACTGTTGGTGGGAATGCAAACTAGTACAGCCACTATGGAGAACAGTGTGGAGATTCCTTAAAAACCTGGAAATAGAACTGCCATACAAACCAGCAATCCCACTTCTGGTCATGCACACTGAGGAAACCAGAATTGAAAGAGACATGTGTACCCCAATGTTCATCACAGCACTGTTTACAATAGCCAGGACATGGAAACAACCTAGATATCCATTGGCAGACTAATAAATAAGAAATATGGTACATATACACAATGGAATGTTACCCAGCCATTAAAAAGAATGCATTTGAATTAGTTCTAATGAGGGATGAAACTGGAGCCTATTACACAGACTGAAGGAAGTCAGAAAGAAAAATACCAATATAGTATGCTGCTATCGTTGCTGCTAAGTCTCTTCAGTCGTGTCTGACTCTGTGCAACCCCATAGATGACAGCCCACCAGGCTCCTCTGTCCCTGAGTTTCTCCAGGCAAGAATACAGGAGTGAGTTGCCAGTTCTTTCTCCAATGCATGCATGCATGCTAAGTTGCTTCAGTTGTGTCTGACTCTGTGCAAGCCTATGGACAGAAGCTCACCAGGCTCCTCTGTCCACAGGATTCTTTAGGCAAGAATACTGGAGTGGGTTGCCATTTCCTTCTCCACCAATACAGTGTACTAAGGCACATATATATATAAAGTTTAGAAAGATGGTAATGATGACCCTATATGTGAGACAGCAAAAGAGACACAGATGTAAAGAACAGTCTTTGGGACTCTGTGGGAGAAGGCGAGGGTGGGATGATTTGAGAGAATAGCATTGAAACATGTATATTATCATATGTAAAACAGATCACCAGTCCAGGTTCAATGCATGAGACAGGGTGCTCAGGGCTGGTGAACTGAGATGACCCTGAGGGATGGGATGGGGAGGGAGGTGGAAGGGGGATTCAGGATGAGGAACACATGTACACCCATGGCTGATTCATGTCAATGTATGGCAAAAACCACTACAATATTGCAAAATATTTAGCCTCCAATTAAAATAAATAAATTTAAAAATAAAATGAAATTAATTATCTCATTATCATGCTAAAGTTATAAAGAAGAGTTGGCAAACCAGATTGACTAGCCTTTTAGTCCGTATAAAGCTGATATAGTAGCTTAGGTACATTATTACAGAAAGTCCCATGCCTGTTTCCACATATTTGAACCAAAAATCAAAAATACAAATCAAGAGTAGCATCACCATTAACTTACTAATTTAAAAGTATTATTAGTAGAGAACTTGGAAATTCTTAAAGGAAACAAAATATGAAGTGGATTAAATGATACCAATGCTATGCATAAAAACATTGCTACACTACCACTTAGTGGCCTCCATATTAAACATAACTGGGTTGAAAGTTAATCAATAACAGTGTGTTTTAAGCAAATCTACATAGCCCTTACTTGACAGAACAGGTGAATTCCAACTGTGTGCTATAAAGCATAGTTACACTAAAACTATAGTATTTTATCAGTGATTGAGTTATAAAACTAAAGATATATTATCATGTGAAGTGTGTTAGCAAGTGGGTATAATGAAGGGATAATTAAGGACAGAGAATAATTTAAATGTTATTAAAGGAATGCATATCATAAATTAGCAAATTAATAGCCTTCTATTCAAAAGTTACAAAATTAATGGTGAAAATGACATGTGAAATGCAATTCCAATTTCTACCTCAAAGTATTTTTATTATAGAAGCAATAATATCTAAAATAAAGATAGCAAAAACATTTTGGGACTGGTCTTTAGTTAGTTTCATTTTACCATAATGCTATTTTTGTATTTGAAATATTTACATAAATTCATTGTACATTTTAAGTCTTAAATGTGGTATGGAGAGATTGATGAAACTAGTGGAGTAAGAAGATGTAGAACTCAGTTCTGTCTATGAACACATCAAAAATATACCTATGTGTGGAAAAAAATCTCACTGAAAACTAACTAGAGACTGGCAAAAATATTTCTGTAACAAAGTTGTATGAAAGATACACATGGAATCAGGTAGAAGGGGAGAAAAGTGATGATGTTGAGACCTGTGACCTTGGGAGAAAAATGAAGGGAAAAGGGAGAATACATGGGTGGAAGCCCACCCTGGGGATTGAGCAGTTCAAGCCACATATTAGGTGCCCCAGTCCTAAGGTTGGACAGTGGGAAGATGAGCCTCCATAGTGGATTGGAGGTCCAGTGGAACTAACAGAAAGTATGTGGAAAAACTTTTTTCCAGTTGTGAGTAGTACACAAGGTTGGCTTGTCCTTAAGGCAGGACAGAAATGACTAGTTGAGGACCACTTCAGTGGCTACCCAGTTTCCCATACCCACCCTTGCACAAACCACAGCCTGAGCCTAGCAAATGCTCCAGCTCTGATTACTTCACCTTGCAGCTCCCCACTGGAGTGAGGAAGAGGAGACATGTCAAAGGCAAACTAGATCTCTTCCTGGGGCTCACCTGCAGCAACTTGCATCTTGTTATAGCTGAGAGCCAGTTGGGTCTCACTTTCTCCAGCACTGCTCCTCTCTAGGGTAAAGCGACTGGTGTTGAAAGAAAGGAAAACACACATTTAAAGGGAACAGAGCCAGCTAAGACTCGACCTTCAGGGATTCTGACCCATTAGCTTTGGGTCCAAACTCACCCCTGATACTGACGAGATGGCCACTTACCAAAGGTGAAGCCTTCCTTATACCTGGCTGCAGCCCTAACCACTCCATCTCCAGCACACCTTTCTATACAGGTGATAGCTGCCAGCACACTCTTAGGAAAGACATTACATCTGTTCACATAAAATACAGGTCTCCAGCAAATGCACTGGGCACACACAGATTATATAATGATGCTTGCACATAAGGACAACTTTCCAAGACCACAATAGGTAACTGCTTCACCTAATTTCATACAGACAAAGAAAGATAAGCAAAACAGAAAGACAGATAATTTTATCAGCTGAAACTGCAAGAGAAAAACCCTGGGGGTGGGGGGGAAATAACAACTAATGAAGCAGAAATAAACAATTAGCCAGAAAAAAATATGAAGTATTAATAATAAGAATGATAGCAAAATTAGGGAAAATAGTAAACAGTGAATTTTAATTAAGAATTAAGAAATATAAAATAGAACTAAAAAATAAAAAACTTAAATGAAAACACATTAGAGGGAATAAATAACAGACTAAGTGTTACAGAAAAATGTATTTGTGATTTGAAAGATAGAATAATGGAAATCACCCAGTTAGAACACCAAAAAGAAAAACAAACAAACAAAAACTTTTGAAGTATACATATCCAGGAAGGAGAAAAAATGAGAAAGAAGTCAGATTTATTTGATTGAAAATATGGCTTAGAATTTTCCAAAACTAGAATAAGGGAACAGATTTACATGTCTAAGAAGTACAGAGGGTCCCAAATAAGATGAACCCAAACAGAAACATACCACAAAATATCAATTAAAAAGGCAAAAGTTAAGGAGAAGTATTAAAGTATAAAAATATAAAACTAGCAAGAGCAAAAGAAGAGTCATATACGAGGGAACCCTGTTGAGGCTATTAGCTTATTTTTCTGTAGAAACATTGCATGCCAGAAGAGAGTGGCATGATATATTCAAAGTTCAAAAGGAAAAAACCTGCATCCCAGAATATCCTATACAGCAAGAACACAATTTAGAATTGATGGAGAGATATGGAACTTCCTAGACAAGTAGAAACTAAAGCAATTCAGTAATATTAAACCTACCCTGAAAGAAATGTTATTGAGTTTTCTCTAAAGTGAAAGTGAAAGTGAAATTGAAGCCTCTGAGTTGTGTCCAACTCCTTGTGACCCCATGGACTGTAGCCTACCAGGCTCCTCCGTCCATGCGATTCTCCAGGCAAGAATACTGGAATGGGTTGCCATTCCCTTCTCCCAGGGATCTTCTTGACCCAGGGGTGGAATCCAGATCTCCTGCATTGCAGGCAGACGCTTTAACCTCTGAGCCACCAGGGAAACCCACTTAGTTTTCTCTAACTGGAAATAAAAGGCTATAACAAAAAGTAAAAATCTGTAGGAAATAAAAGATCATACTAGGAAAGGCAAATACATATTAAGGGATGAAGGTGAACTACTTAAGTCGGCTAGTACAAAAATTAAGAAAACAAAAAAACTGTAAAAGCAATTCTAATAGTGACGAGGTAAAAATGAGATATAAAATATGTCATCAAAAACACAAAGCATGAGGGAGAAGAGTAAAAGAGGTAAATCATTTACAATGCATTTTAAGTTAAAAGAAGACAAATGTAAAACAATGGAGAGCCCAAAGGTAAACCCATGCACCTATGGTAAAATAACCTGTGATAATGGAAGCAAGAATATACAGTGGAGAAAGGCAATCTCTCTAATAAGTGGTGCTGGGTAAACTGGACAGCTACAAGTAAAAGAATGAGATTAGAAAATTTCCTCATGCCATATACAAAATATAGCTCCAAATGAATCAAAGACCTAAATGTAAGACACAAATTAAAAAAATAAATACTAAAAGAACAGAACACAGTAGAACACCTTGAGATAAATTGTAGCTATATATATGAACTGAAGTGTTAGTCACACAGCTGTGTCTGACTCTGTGATTCCATGGACTGTAGCCCATCAAGCTCCTCTGTCCATGGAATTCTTGGATAAGCATACTTGTGTCTGACTCTGTGATTCCATGGACTGTAGCCCATCAAGCTCCTCTGTCCATGGAATTCTTGGATAAGCATACTAGAGTGGGTTGCCATTCCCTTCTCCAGGAGCTCTTCCCTACCCAGAGAATGAACTTGGGTCTTCTGTATTGTAGGCAAATTCTTTATCATCTGAGCTACCAGGGAAGCCCCATATATACATATGATCTGTCTCCAAGGGAGAAACAAATAAAAACAAATATAAATAAATGAGACCTAATTAAACCTAACCCCTTCATGGATCACAGCCATGTCATGCCAATGGAGCTTGCATAGCTCAATGAAGCTATGAGCTATGCCATGTAGGGTCACCCAAGACAGATGGTTCATAGTGAAGAGCTCTGGCAAAATGAAGTACACTGGAAAAGGAAATGGCAACCCACTCCAGTATTCTGCCACAAGAACCCCATGAACATTATGAAAATGCAAAAGAAGATATGACATCAGGAGATGAGCCTCGTAGGTTAGAATGTGTCCAATATGCTCTAGGGAAGAGTGGAGGGGGAGTGGATGGGTTAAGCAGAAATGAGGATCAGTTGATGTATCTGGTGATGAAATTAAAGTCTGGTATTGTAAAGGACAATATTGCATAGGAAGCTGGATTGTTAGGTCCATGAATCAAGTTAAATGGGATGTGATCAAGCAGAAGATGCCAAGAGTGAACATCAACATTGTAGGAATGAATGAACAAAAATGGACCAGAATGGGAAAATTTAATTCAGATGACCATTATTTCTATTACTGTGGGCAAGAATCTCTTAGAAGAATTGGAATAACCTTTATAGTCAACCAGAGAGTCCAAAATGCAGTACTTGGGGGCAATATCATAAATGACACAATGATCTTGGTTCCTTTCCAAAGCAAACCATTCAACAACACAGTATTTCAAGTCTATGACACAACCACTAAGAAGTTGAAGTTGATCAAGTCTATGAAGACCTACACCTTCTAGAACGAATGCTACAATAGATGTCATTTTCATCATCAGGGAATGAAATGTAAGAGTAGGAAGTCAAGAGATATTTGAAGTAACAGGGATGTTTGGTCATGGAGTACAAAATAAAGCAAGACAAAAGTTAATAGAATTTTTTCAAGAGAATGCATTGGTCATAGCAAACATCCTCTTCCAACAACACAAGAAACAACTCTACACATGGACATGAACAGATGGTCAATATTGAAATCCAGATGGTAGTCAGAAGTACTGAAGTACTTCTGAAGTACTATGGATGGAGATTTGTAACATTGTATAGAAGGCAGTGACCAAAATCACCCAAAAGAAAAAGAAATGCAAGAAGGCAAAGCAGTTCTCTGAGGAGGCTTTACAAATAGCTAAGGAAAGAAGAAAAGTGAAAGGCAAGGGAGAAAGGGAAAGATATCCCAACCAAATGCAGAGTTCCAGAGAAGAGGAAGAAGAGATAAGAATGCCTTCTTAACTGAACAATGCAAAGAATTAGAGGAAACAATAGAATGGGAACCAATAAAGATCTCTTCAAGAAAATATAGACATCAAGGGAACATTTTATGTAAGGATGGGCATAATAAGGTACAGAAATGGTTAAGTACATAACAGAAGCATAAAAGACTAAGAAGAGGTGGCAAGAATACACAAAAGAACTATACAGAAAATATCTTAATTACCTGGATAATGATGATTATGTGATCACTCACCTAGAGCCAAACATCCTGGAATATGAAGTCAAGTGGGCCTTAGAAAGCATTACTACCAACAAAGCTAGTGGAGGTGATGGAATTCCAGCTGAGATATTTCAACTCCTAACAGATAATGCTATCAAAGTGCTGCACTAAATATGCAAGCAAATTTGGAAAACTCAGCAGTGGCCACAAGATTAGAAAAGGTCCATTTTCATTCCAATCCCAAAGAAGGGCAATGCCAAAGTATACCCAAACTACTGCACAATTGCACTCATTTCACATGCTAGCAAGATAATGCTCAAAATCCTTCAAGGTAGAATTCAACAGTACATGAACTGAGACTTTCCAGATGTTCAAGCTAGATTTAGAAAAGGCAGAGTTAACAAGAGATCGAATTGCCAACATTCTTTGGATCATGGACAAAGCAAGGGACTTCCAAAAAAGAAAAAAAAATCTACTTCTGCTCCAGTGACTACACTAAACCTTTGACTATATGAATCACAACAAACTGTGGAAAATTCTTCAAGAGATGGGAGTGCCAGACAACCTTATCTGTTCCTGATAAACCTGTATGCAGGTCAAGAAGCAGCAGTTATAACTGGACATGAAAGAATGGACTTGTTGAAAATTTGGAAAGTGGTACAACAAGGCTGGATATTGTCACCCTACTTATTTAAATTATATGCAAAGTGCATCATGTGAAATCCTTGGCTGCATGAATCATAATCTGGATTCACGATTGCTGGGGGGAAATATCAATAATCTCAGATATGCAGATGATACCACTCTAATGGCAGAAAGTGAAGATGAGTTAAAGAACCTATTCTTGAATGTGGAAGAGGAAAGTGAAAAGGCTGGCTTAAAACTCAGTGTTCAATAAACTAAGATCATGCAATCTGGTTCCATCATTTCATGAGAAATAGATGGGAAAAAAGTGGAAACAGTGGCAAATTTTATTTTCTTGGGCTGCAAAATTGCTGTGGATGATGAATGTACCCCTGAAATGAACACTTTTGGAAGAAAAGTTATGACAAACCTAGTCTGTGTGTGCTTAGTCACTCACTCATGTTGAACTCTTTGTGACCCTTTGGACTGTAGTCCACCAGACTCCTCTGTACGTGGGAATAGAAGGGGAAAATATGCAAACATGAAGATTTTATGAAAAGTAAACATTTTGTTTTCTCGGGCTCCAAAATCACTGCAGACAGTGACTGCAGCCATGAAATTAGGAAGGAAAACTTTGACAAACTTAGACAATATAGTAAAATGCAGAGACATCACCTTGCCTACAAAGGTATGTATAGTCAAGGGTACAGTTTTTTCCAGTACTAATGTACAGATATGAGATTAGGTCCATAAAGGAGGCTGAGAACTTTTGAATTGTGGTGCTAGAGAAGAATCTTGAGATTTCCTTGGACATTGAGGAGATCAAACCAGTCAATCCTAAAGGAAATCAATCCTGAATATTCATTGGAAGGACAGTTGCTGAAGCTGAAGCTCTAATACCTTGACCACCTGATGTGAGGAGCCAACTCATTAGGAAAGACACTGATGCTGGGAAAGATTGAATGCAAAAGGAGAAGTGAGTGCCAGAGGATAAGGTGGTTACACAGAATCACCTACTCAATGGAAATGAATTTGAGCAAACTCCAGGAGACAGTGGAAGATAGAGGAACCTGATGTGCTGTGATCCATGGGATTTCAAAAACTGAGACACGACTTAGCAACTGAACAACAACAGCAGTTAAAGCTAAAAGCTTTTGCACAGCAAAGGAAACGGTTGACAGAAGGAATGGGAGAAAATATGTGTTAATGGTATGACCGAACAGTAGTTAACATCTAAAGTATCTAATTTCACACAACTTCACGTCAAAAAATCAAACAACTTGATTAAAAATGAGCAGAAGACCAGAAATGACCTGAGTTTTTCCAAAGAATATATACAGAAAGCCAGTAAGTTCATAAAAGGACACTCAACATCACTAACTAACAGAGAAATGCAAATAAAAACCACAATGAGATATCACCTCACCCCTCTCAAAATGACTAGCATCAGAAAGTTTATACAAATAAAACATCTTGCCAAGGATGTGAAGTAAAGGGAACTCTACTACACTGTTGATGGGCATGTTAATTGGTATAGCCACTGTTGAAAATACTATAGAATTTTCTCACACATTAATAATAGAACTGCCACCTTTTCTATGAAATCCATTTATTTTTATATATCTGAAGAAAACAAAAACATTAAAAAGATACATGCATTCCAGTGTTCTTAGTGTTACTATGCTTAGTGAAATATGACAGAGAATATCTAATGCAGTATCGTATCACAAACAAAAAATAATTACTATATATATATATATAGTAATAAACTATATTATAGTTTATTACTAATAAATACTAATAAATACTGACAAAAACTAGAGGTTACCAGTGAGGAGAACGTGGAGGGGCAAGAAAGAGGTAGAGGATCAAGAGGTACAAATTGGTCTGTATAAAATTAAAAAGCTACAAGGACATATTGTACAGCATAAGGAAATAGCCAATATTTAGTAACAATCATGTTGCTCAGTCCCTAAGTCCTGTCTGACTCTTTGTGACCCTATGAACTGCAGCATACCTTGCTTCAATGTCCTTCACTAACTCCCGGAGTTTGATCAAACTCAGGTGCATTGAGTCAGTGATGCCTTCTGACCATCTCATCCTCTGTCATCCCCTTCTCCTCCCGTCCTCTTGTTTTTCCTGACTCTATAGAGCTTCTCCATCTTCAGCTTCAAAAAATATAATCAATCTGATTTCAGTATTGTTGTTCATGGACATCTCGTGATGTCCATGTGTAGACTTGTCTCTTGTGTTATTGGATGAGATGTTTGCTATAACCAGTGCATTCTCTTGGAAAAACTCTGTTAGCCTTTGTCCTGCTTCATATTGTACTCTAAGTCCAAACTTGCCTGTTACTCCTCATATATAATGATTTGAATTATTACTTTGGTAGTACATTCTTTAAATGTTTAATTTATATATGGGTATAATTGATTTATAATGTCAGGTTAGTTTCAGGTGTAGAGCAAAGTGACTCAGTTTGACATATACATGTATCTATTCTTTTTCAGATTCTTTTCCCATTTAGTCTATTACAGAATACTGAGTACAAGCCCCTGTACTATACAATGTGTCCTTGTTGATTATCTATTTTACTTATAGTAGTATGCATATTAATCCAAAACTGTAAATTTATCCCTTCCCTCCACTCTTCTATCAAATTTATTGATAACCATACATTTGGTTTCAAAGTCTGTCAGTCCTTTTCTGTTTTGTAAATAAGTGTATTTGCATCTTTTTTTATTTCACATATTAGTGATATCATATGATATTTGCCTTTCTCTGTTTGACTTACATCTCTTCGTATGATAGTCTCTATATTCATCCATGTTGATGCAAATGGCATCATTTCATTCTTTCTAGTGGCTGAGTAATATTCCCCATTATATATATATGTACCACATCTTTTTATCACTTCATACATTGATGGACATTTAGGTTGCTTCCATGTCTTGCCTATTATAAATAGCGCTGCAATGAACACTGAGGTGCATAAATCTTTTCAAATTATGGCTTTCTCCAGATATAGGCCCAGGAATGGGAATGCTGCCTCATATAATAACTCTATTTTTAGTTTTTTTTTAAGGCACCTCCAGACTGTTCTCCATAGTCACTATACTGATACACATTTCTACCAGTAGTGTAGGAGAGTTCCTTTTTTTTTCTCATAGTCTCCAGCATTTATTATTTGTAGGCTTTTTGATGGTGGTCATTCTGACTGATGCAAGGTGATTCCTTATTGTAGTTTTGACTTGCATTTTTCTAATAATTAATGTTGAGCATCTGTTTATGTACTTGTGGTCTTTCTTAATGTCTTCCTGGGATAAATGTTTATTTATATATTTCCTACCGATTTTTGATTGAGTTGTTTGGTTTTTATTGATATTGGGCTGTATGACCTGTTTGTGTATTTTAGAGATTAACCATTTGTTAGTATCATCATTGCAAATGTTTTCTCCTATTCTGAGGGTTGTCTTTTCACTTTGCTTAAAGTTTCCTTTGCTGTGAAAAAACTTTTAAGCTTAATTGCATTTCACTTATTTATTTTTGTTTTTATTTTCATTAATCTAGAAGGTAGATCCAGAATGATAATGTTGCAATCTATGTCAGTGTCCTGACTATGCTTTCATCTAACAATTTTATAGTATCCAATTTTATATTTAGGTCTTTAATCATTTTGATTTTTTGTGTATAGTGTTAGAGAGTGTTTTAGTTTCATTTTTTACAGGTAGCTGTCCAGTTTTATGACCAAAATTTGTTGAAGAGATGGTTTTCCCAACATTGTGTAGTCTTGCCTCCTTTGTTGTAGATTAATAGATCATAGTTGTGTGGGTTTATTTCTGGGCTTTCTATCCTGTTCCACTGATCTGTATTTCTGTATTTGTGTCAGTACTACACTGTTTTGATGACTGAATTTGTAGTATACTCTGAAGTCAGGGAACCTGCTTCTTCCAACTTCAGTTTTCCTTTTCAAGGTTGCATTGCTATTTGGGGTCTATTGTGTTTCAATACAAATTAAAAATTTTTTTCTTCTACTTACGTGAAAAAATGCCATTGGTAAAAAGTCAAAGAGTTGACTCATTGGAAAAGACTCTGATGCTGGGAGAATTGGGGGCAGGAGGAAAAGGGAACGACAGAGGATGAAATGGCTGGATGGCATCACCAACTCGATGGATGTGAGTTTGAGTGAACTCTGGGAGGTGGTGATGGACAGGGAGGCCTGGCGTGCTGCAATCCATGGGGTTGCAGAGTCGGACATGACTGAGTGACCGAACTGAACCGAACTGATGTATAATTTATTCCTAGGTATTTCTTCTTTTTATGTAATGGTAAATAAGATTTTTTTCTTTTCTTGTTCTAATCTTTCATTGTTAGTGTACATTGACTGTGATATTAGCTTTTGCTTTGTCATGTGTGCCCTTCATTATATTAAGTCATGTTCCCTCTATGCCCACTTTATGAAGAGCTTTTTTTGTGTGTCATAAATTGTTGTTTTTTGTCAGTGCCTATGGAATTGATAATGTTTTTTTTTCTTTCAGTGTCTTTAAAAATTTATTTTAACTGGAGAATAATTACTTTAAATATTGTATTGGATTCTGCTGTACAACAACATGAATCAGCCATAAGTATATATATATGACCCCTCCCTCTTGAACCTCCACTTAACCTCAACAGAGTACTCTATCCAGTGACCTTTTGACCTAAATTCCCTGGTGGTCTAATGATCATATGGTTTTTATTTTTCAATTTGTTAATATGATGTGTCACACTGATTGATTTGCAGATGCTGAAAAATACTTGCATCCCTGGGATAAATCCCACTTCATTGTGGTGTTTGATAATTTAAGTGTTTTGTTGAACTCCTTTTGCTAGTATTTTTGAGGATTTTTGCATTTGTATTCATCAGCAATTCAATGATGTTGGCCTGTAATTTTCTTTTTGTGTGGCATCTTTGCCTGGTTTTGGCATCAGGGTAATGGTATCCTCATAGAATGAAATTGGAAGTGTTCCTCTCTATGCAAATTTTGACATTCTTCAGAAGAATAAGTGCTAACTACAGGTTTGATAGAATTCACCTAAGAAGGCATCTGGCCCTGGACTTTGTTGGGAGGTTTTAGAATCACAGTTTCAATTTTAGTAACTGTGATTGGTCTGTTCATATTACTTATATTTTCCTGGTTCAGTCTTGGAACGTTGTGCCTTTCTAAGAATTTTTCTCTTTCTTCTTGGTTGTCCATATTGGCATATAATTACTCGCAGTCTTCTCTCATCATCCTTTGTATTTCTGTGGTGTCCATTGTGGCATCTTATTTTTCATTTCAAATATTATTGATATGAGACCTCTCCCTTTTTCTCTTGATGAATATGGCTAAAGATCTATCAATTTATGTTTTCTATGAACACATTTTAGTTTCATTAATCTCTACTATTGGTTTCTTTTTAATTTTTTTTTAATTGAAGGATAATGGATTTACAGAATTTTGGGGTTTTCTGTTTTCAATAAAAATCAACCATAGATATACCCATGTCCCCTCCCTCCCAGACATCCCTCCCATCCCTCCCCATCCCACCCTTCAGTCTGTCTGGTGCACCTGTTTGAGTTCCCTGAGTCATACAGCAAATTCCCATTGGCTGTCTATTTTATATATGGTATTCTAAATTTCTGTAACTGTCTTCATACATCTCCCTTCTCCCTCCTCTCTTTTCCCGATGCCTGTAGGTCTGTTCTGTATGTCTGTTTCTCCACTGCTGCCCTGAAAACAAATTCATCAGTAAAATATTTTTAGATTCCATAAATATGTGTCAGTATACAATATTTATATTTCTATTTCTGACTTACTATCCTCTTTATAATTTCCTCTTTATAAAAGGCTCTAGGTTCATCCACCTTATTAGAATGGAGTCAAATGCATACCTTTTTCATGGCTGAGTAGTATTCCATCATATATACCACAGCTTCTTTATCCACTCATCTGTTGATAGACATCTAAGCAGCTTTCATGTTCTAGTTATAGTAAATAGTGCTGTGATGAACAGTGGGGTAGATGTGCCCTTTGAAACTTAGGTTTCCTCAGAGTATATGCCTAGGAATGGGATTGCTGGGTCATATGGTAGTTTTAGAAAAGGCAGAGGAACCAGAGATCAAATTGCCAACATTCGTTGGATCATGGAAAAAGCAAGAGAGTTCCAGAAAAACATCTACTTCTGCTTTGTTGACTATGCCAAAGCCTTTGGCTGTGTGGATCACAATAAACTGTGGAAAATTCTGAAAGAGATGGGAATCCCAGACCACCTGACCTGCCTCTTGAGAAACCTGTATGCAGGTCAGGAAGCAAAAGTTAGAACTGGACATGGAACAAAAGACTGGTTCCAAATAGGAAAAGGAGTACATCAAGGCTGTATATTGTCACCCTGTTTACTTAACTTGTATGCAGAGTACATCATGAGAAACGCTGGACAGGAAGAAACACAAGCTGGAATCAAGATTGCTGGGAGAAGTATAAATAACCTCAGATATGCAGATGACACCACCCTTATGGCAGAAAGTGAATAGGAACTAAAAAGCCTCTTGATGAAGGTGAAAGTGGAGAGTGAAAAAGTTGGCTTAAAGCTCAACATTCAGAAAATGAAGATCATGGCATCTGGTCCCATCACTTCATGGGAAATAGATGGGGAAACAGTGTCAGACTTTACTTTTCTGGGCTCCAAAATCACTGCAGATGGTGACTGCAGCCATGAAATTAAAAGACGCTTACTCCTTGGAATGAAAGTTATAACCAACCTAGATAGCATATTGAAAAGCAGAGACATTACTTTTCCAACAAAGGTTCGTCTAGTCATGGCTATGGTTTTTCCTGTGGTCATGTATGGATGTGAGGGTTGGACTGTGAAGAAGGCTGAGCACCAAAAAATGGATGCTTTTGAACTGTGGTGTTGGAGAAGACTCTTGAGAGTCTCTTGGACTGCAAGGAGATCCAACCAGTCCATTCTGAAGGAGATCAGCCCTGGGATTTCTTTGGAAGGAATGATGCTAAAGCTGAAACTCCAGTACTTTGGCCACCTCATGTGAAGAGTTGACTCTTTGGAAAAGACTCTGATGCTGGGAGGGATTGGGGGCAGGGGGAGAAGGGGACGACAGAGCATGAGATGGCTGAATGGCATCACTGACTCGATGGACGTGAGTCTGAGTGAGCTCCGGGAGTTGGTGATGGACAGGGAGGCCTGGCGTGCTGTGATTCATGGGGTCACAAAGAGTCGGACACAACTGAGCGACTGATATGATGGTGGTTTTCTTCCTAGCTTTTAAAGGAATCTCAATACCGTCTTCCATACTGGCTATATCAGTTTACATTCACACCGGCAATGCAAGACTGTCCCCTTTTCTTCATTTTCTCTCCAGCATTTATTGTTCGTAGACTTTTTGATGATGGCTATTCTGACTGGTGTCAGGTAGCATCTTATTGTAGTTTTGATTTGCATTTCTCTAATAATGAGTGATTTTGAGCATATCTTCATGTGCTTGTTAGCCATCTGTATGTCTTATTTGGATAAATATCTCTTCAGGTCCCTTTCTCACTTTTTCATTGGCCTGTTTTCTGGTATTCAGTTTTTTGCACTGCTTATATATTTTGGAAACTAATTCTTTGTCAGGTGTTTCTTTTGGTATTATTTTCTCCTATTCTGAGGGTTGTCTTTTCACCTTGTTTGTAGGTTCCTTTGCTGTGCAAAAGCTTTTAAGTTTAATTAGGCCCCACTTGTTTATTTTTGTTTTTATTTCCATTACTCTAGGAGGTGGGTCATAAAAGATCTTGCTTTGATTTATGTCACCGAGTGTTCTGCCTATGTTTTCCTCTAAGAGTTAAATAGTTTCTGGTCTTACACTTAGGTCTTTGATCCATTTTGAGTTTATCATTGTGTATGGCATTAGATAGTGTTCTAAATTCATCATTTTTCGTGTAGCTGTCCAGTTTTCCAAGCACCACTTTTTAAAGAGGCCACCATTGCCTCATTGTATATTCTTGCTTTTTGTGTCAAAAATAAGTTACCCATAATTTTGTGGGTTTATCTCTGGATTCTCTACATTGTCCCAGTGGTCTATATTTTCGTTTTTGTGTCAGTGCCATACTGTCTTGATAACTGTAGCTTTGAAGTATAGTCTGAAGTCTGGAAGGTTGCTTCCTCCAGCTCCATTCTTCTTTCTCAAGACTACTTTGGCTATTCAGGGTCTTTTTGGTTTCTATATGAATTGTGAAATTTTTTGTTCTAGTTCTGTTAAAAAATGTCATTTGTAATTTGATAAGGATTGCATTAAATCTGTAGATTGCAGTCGGTAGTATAGTTAATTTTCAGAATATTGATTCTTCCTACCCAGGAACATGGAATGTCTCTCCATCTGCTTATGTCATCTTTGATTTCTTTCATCAGTGTCTTATCATTTCCGTTATAGAGCTCTTTTGTCTCCTTATTTAAGTTTATTCCTAGAGATTTTATTTTATTTTTTGTAGTTGTAATGGTGAATGGTATCAATTCCTTAATTTCTCTTTCTGGTTTTTCATTGTTAGTGTATAGGAATTCAAGTGATTTCTGTGTATTGACCTTGTATCCTGTGACTTTGATGAATTCACTAATGAGCTTTAGTAATTTTCTGATAGTTTCTTTTGGGTTTTCTGTGTATAATATCATGTCATCTTCAAACAGTGAGAGTTTTGCTTCTTCTTTCCCAATCTGGATTCCTTTTATTTCTTTTTCTTCTCTAATTGCTATAGCTAGAACTTCCAAAACTATGTTGAATAATAGTGGTGAGAGTGGGCACCCTTGTCTTATTCCTGATCTTAGAAGGAATGCTTTTAGTTTTGCACCATTGAGAATAATGTTTGCTCTGGGCTTTTCATATACAACCTTTGCTTTATTGAATATGGGTTCCTTCTATGCCCACTTTTTGAAGCTTTTTTATGATAAATGGTTTCTGGATTTTGTTGAGTGCTCTTTATGCATCTATTGAGATGATAATATTGTTTTTATCTTTCAATTTGTTAATATGGTGTATCACACTGATTGATTTGCATATATTGAAGGATCCTTGCATCCCTGGAATGCACCCAACTTGATCATGGTGAATAAGCTTTTTGTTATGTTGTTGAATTCTGTTTGCTAGAAATTTGTTGAGGATTTTTCATCCATGTTCATCAGTGATATTAGCCTCCAATTTTCTTTTTTTCATGTTGTCTTTGCCTGGTTTTGTTATCAGGGTGATCATGGCCTTGTAGTATGAGATTGGAAGTTTTACTTCTTATGCAATGGTTTGGAAGAGTTTCAGGAAAATAGGCATTAGCTCTTCCCTGAATGTTTGTTAAAATTACACTCTGAAGCCATATGACCCTGGGCTTTTGTTTTTTGGGAGATTTTTGATCACTGTTTTGGTTTCAGTGTTTGTAATTGGGTTGTTCATAATTTCTATTTCTCCCTGGTTCAGTCATGGGAGGTTGACCTTTTTTAAGAATCTGTCCATTTCCTCTAGGTTGTCTATTTTATTATCATATAGTTGCTCACAATATTCTCTTATTATCCATTGTATTTCTATGTTGTCTGCTGGAACCTTTCCTTTTTCATTTCTAATTTTCTTGATTTGATTTTTCTCTTTTTTTCCTTGATGAGTCTGGCTAGTGATTTGTCATTTTTTTTTATCTTCTCAAAGAACCAGCTTTTAATTTTATTAATCTTTGTTATTGTTTCCTTCATTTCTTTTTCATTTATTTCTATTCTGACTTTTATGATTTATTTCCTTCTACTGACTTTTTGTTTTTGCTGTTGTTGTTGTTTTTCTTATTTTTCCAGGTGCTTGAGATGTAGAGTTAGGTTGTCTATTCAATGCTTTTCTTTTTTTTTGAGACATGATTTTATCACTATAAACTTTCCTCTTAGAACTGCTTTTGCTGTATATCATAGGCTTTGGGTCATCGTGTTTTCATTGTCATTTGTTTCTATGAATCTTTTTATTTCCTTCCTTATTTCTTCAGTAACCTCTTTGATATTTAGTAATGAATTGTTTCACCTCCACAAGTTTGTGTTTTTTTGCAGTCTTTTATCTGTAGTTGATAACTAGGCTCATAGCATTGTGGTCACAGAAGATGCTTGACACAATTTCAATTTTCTTAAATTTACTGAGTCTTGATTAGTGGCCCAAGATGAGGTCTGTCCTGGAGGATGTTCCATGTGCACTTTATTTTTTTCCCCATTTTTTAAAATATATCTTTTTTTTTAAATTAATTTTATTTTTAAACTTTACAAAATTGTATTAGTTTTGCCAAATATCAAAATGAATCCGCCACAGGCATACATGTGTTCCCCATCCTGAACCCTCCTCCCTCCTCCCTCCCCATACCATCCCTCTGGGTCATCCCAGTGCACTAGCCCCAAGCATCCAGTATCGTGCATTGAACCTGGACTGGCATCTCGTTTCATACATGATATTTTACATGTTTCAATGCCATTCTCCCAAATCTTCCCACCCTCTCCCTCTCCCACAGAGTCCATAAGACTGTTCTATACATCAGTGTCTCTTTTGCTGTCTCATACACAGGGTTATTGTTACCATCTTTCTAAATTCCATATATATGCATTAGTATACTGTATTGGTGTTTTTCCTTCTGGCTTACTTCACTCTGTATAATAGGCTCCAGTTTCATCCACCTCATTAGAACTGATTGAAATGTATTCTTTTTAATGGCTGAGTAATACTCCATTGTGTATATGTACCACAGCTTTCTTATCCATTCATCTGCTGATGGACATCTAGGTTGCTTCCATGTCCTGGCTATTATAAACAGTGCTGCGATGAACATTGGGGTACACGTATCTCTTTCCCTTCTGGTTTCCTCAGTGTGTATGCCTAGCAGTGGGATTGCTGGATCACTTTAGAAGAAACTATATTCTCTGCATTTGGATGGAAAGTCCTGAAGTTATCAATTAGGTTCATTTGGTCTAATGTTTCATTTAAGGTTTCTATTTTATTACTGATTCTCTGTTTTGATGATCTGTCCATTGGTATAATTTGGGTGTTAAAGTCCTCTGCTATTATCGTGTTGCTGTCAGTTTCCCCTCTTGTGGCTGTTAGTGTTTCCCTTATGTATTGAAATGGTCCTCTGTTGGGTGTATAAATGTTTATAATTGTTATGTCTTCTTGGATTGATCCCCTGATCATTATGTATTGTTCTTCTTTGTATCTTATAATATTCTTTATTTTAATGTCTATTTTGTCTGAAATAAGGATTGCCACACAAGCTTTCTTTTGGTTTCCATTCGCATGGAATATCTTTTTCCATTATTTTACTTTCAGTCTGTGTGTGTGTGTGTGTGTGTGTGTGTGTGTGTGTGTGTATACATACATACATACAGGTCTTATTTTTGTATCCCTTCAGTCAGTCTGTATCTTTTGGCTGGTACATTTAATCCATTTACATTTAAGGTAATTATTGATACATATGTTCCTATTGTCATTTTCTTGATTGTTTGGGATTTGTTTTTTTAGGTCTTTCCTTTCTCTTGTGTTTACTGGCTATATAAGTCCCTTTAGCATTTGTTACTAGGTTGGTTGGTTGGTGCTTAATTCCCTTAATTTCTGGTTATCTATAAAGCTTTTGATTTATCCATCAATTTTGAATGACATCTTTGCTTTGTAAAGTAACCTTGGTTGTAGCTTTTTCTCTTTCAGTACTTTAAATATATCCCACCATTCCTTTCTGGCCTGCAGTTTCTGATGAAAGATCCACTGTTAATCATATGGGTTTTCCCTTGTATGTTACTTGTTGTTTTTCCCTTGCTGCTTTTAATATTCTTTCCGGGGGGGGGGGGGCGCGGGGTGGTCCTAAGATGACGGAGGAATAAGATGGGGAGAACACTTTCTTCCCAAACAAATTCATCACAAGAACATTTGAACACTGAGCAAATTTCACAAAAAACCTTCTGAATGCTGGCAGAGGACATCAGGCACCCAGAAAGCCAGCCAATTGTCTTTGAAAGGAGGTAGGACAAAATATAAAAGATAAAAAGAGAGACAAAAGAGGTAGGGATCGAGATCCGTCCTGGAAAGGGAGTCTTAAAAAAGAGAGAAGTTTCCAAACACCATGAAACACTCTCACCGGCGGGCCTGTGGCAAGCCTTGGAATCTCAGAGGGCAACATAACCGGGAGGAAAAACAAACAAATAAATAAATAATTAATTAAACCCCACAGATTACATGCCTAATGGCAACTCCCAGTGGAGAAGCAGCCCAGATGCTCGCATCCACTACTAGCAAGCAGTGGCTGGACAGGAGGCGTGGGCTGCATTGCTTAGGGTAAGGACCAGGCCTGAATGCCCCGAGGGTAATCTGAGGGAACTAGCTTGAGATAGTAACCCAGACTGTGGGATAGCTATCCCGTGAAAAACCCTAACCTAAGACACTGCCAGGCCCACTGACAGAACAAAGGACGGAGCAGAGCTAGCCGGCTGTGGACCTGCCCATCCCCCACCAGAGATAGGCAGGTGAGGGCAGCCAGAGCCAGAAGGGGGCAATCGTGGCACCAAAGAGGCACTCTTTACCAAACTGCAAGCAGGCTTCATTCTTAACCAAGACTTCTTGGATTCTAGAGGGTTGAAATCCACCAGGAGGGTCACAACCAGAGATCAGCTCCCCAGAAGAGACACAAGGCACACCTGAGAAGGCGCTCCCATTTTACACCCAGAAAACTGAGCAGCTGGGACAGGGGAGGTGATAAAATGCAGCCCCCAACTGGGGGCAACTGCGCTCACCAAGCCCCTGGTCACCTGAGCTGCTCGGAACTGGGACGGGCACAAAACGCAGGCCCAACCAGGTCTATGCCTTTGTGGAATACCTGAGAACCTGAACCTGAGTGGCTTATACCTGGGAAGTGCATGCAACCCAGGGTCCACCTCAGACAGTTCCCAGCAGAACAACCTAGAGCTGGAACAGTGTAGACTGGGAAAGTGCACATGCCATGAGTGGGGATAAACCTAGTGTGGCTGAAACACTGTGAGCACTCCCCACACGCGACAGTGATATTTGTTTGCAGTGTTCCTCCCTCCCCACAGCACGACTGAACAAGTGAGCCTAAAAAAAGTGACCACCACCGCCCTCCTTGTGTCAGGGAGGAAATTAGACACTAAAGAGACCAGCAAAAGGTAGAAGCTAAAATAAACAGAGGGAACCGCTTTGGAAGTGATAGGGACAATAGCTTAAAACCCTCTAGTTAACACCGACTATATAGGAAAGGGCCTATAGACCTTGAGAAGTATAAGCCAGATCAAGGAACTATCTGAAAATGAACTGACCCCACACTGTCTGCAACAGCTCCAGAGAAAGTCCTAGATATATTTTTACTATTATCATTTAACATTTTTTTATTTTTTTATATTTTTAAGTCCTCTGTTACTCCTTAAATTTTCATTTGTATAACCTACTATTACCTTGCAAAAAAAAAAAAAAAGACCCTATTTTTAAAGCAAACTTCATATATATATATATATATATATATATATAATTTTTGTGACTATGTTTTGTTTTTTGTAATATTGTATTTTTGAGAGTCTAACCTCTACTCTAGATTTTTAATCTTTGCTTTTGGATATTTGGTATTATCAATTTTGTACCTTTAAGAACCCAGTCATCAGTACCCATTTTTTTGGTATATGTTTTGTGATATTTTCTTGGATTGAACAGTTGATTATTATATAGTGTCTTTCTTTGTGTCTTGTGCCTTTTTTGTACGTCTTTTTGGTACCCATTTAGCTAGTATATATATAAAAAAAGGATTCATATATATGTTCTATAAAAGAGACACACTTCAGATTAAGGGACATATACAAAGTGAAAATGAGGGCAAGAAAAAATGTATTCTGTGCAAATGGAAATCAAAAGAAAGTTGGAGTAGCAGCACTCATATTAGACAAAATGAAATTTAAAATAAAGACTGCTATAAGACACAAAGAAGGATACTACATAATGATTAACTGATCAATCCAAGAAGAAAATATCACAATATATATGCACCAAACATCCTAGGACCTCAATATATAAGGCAAAATCTAACAGCCATAAAAGGAGAAGTCAACATCTGGTTCCATCACTTCATGGCAAATAGATGGGGAAACAATGGAAACAATGACAGTCTTTATTTACTTGGGCTCCAAAATCACTGTAGATGGTGACTGTAGCCATGAAATTAAAAGACTCTTGGAAGAAAAGCTATGACTAACCTAGACAGCCTATTAAAAGGCAGAGAGACATTACTTTGCCAACAAAGGTCTGTCCAGTCAAACCTATGGTATTTCCAGTAGTCATGTATGGATGTGAGAGTTGGACTATAAAGAAAGCTGAGTGCTGAAGAATTGATGATTTTGAACTGTGGTGTAGAAGACTCTTGAGAGTTCCTTGTACTGCAAGGAGATCCAACCAGTCAATCCTAAAGGAAATCCGTCCTGAATTTTTATTGGAAGGAATACTGCTGAAGCTGAAACTCCAATACTTTGGCCACCTGATGTGAAGAACTGACTCACTGGAAAATACCCTGATGCTGGGAAAGATTGAAGGTAGGAGGAAAAGGGGACAACATAGGGTGAGATGGTTGGATTCCATCACCGACTGGATGGACATGAGTTTGAGTAAGCTGCGGGAGTTGGTGATGGACAGGGAAGCCTGGCATGCTGCAGTCTATGGGGTCACAACTGAGCAACTGAACTGAACTGAACTGATACATATGCAAGATTATTTTAAGATGTTTTTCTTTTAATTTCAATGAATTTCCAATATCCTTCATTTTTACTCTCCTCATGATTGTTGGTTTTGATGTCATTGTGTGTGGATGATATTCTACCTTTACTCTGTATCTATATTTACTGGTTATGGTCTTTTTCTATAGATGATTGTGCAGTAGTTATTTGTAAATTTGATGTTTTAATGAGACAAGATAAGCTCAAGTCTTTCTACTCTGCCATCTTGTCTCCATCTTTCTGATTATTAAAAAAAAAAATCGCTTTTGCAAGCATCCTCTCAATTCAATACTTTACCAACTTTTCAAAGACATTTACTCAGGGCCCAATGGTCAGGTCCCCCTTCTTAACTCTATCTTACCATTCAAGCAATACATGACAAAACAGAGGATCTCTATTGAAAATTAAAGTCCCTGATGAGTTATCCAGACTCTCTTATGCCAGCAAGTGTATCCCATCTTAATTCTTAATAATTTTCACAAAATTAAGCTTTGGTTAGATTCTGAAAATTGTTGGCATAAAGTTATGCATGGTGCAATTTTTAATTTCCTCCATAATTTGCATATGGCTTCCTTTTTCAGATGGCTTATTTCATTTTTGTCCCACTTTTTTATTGATCAAACTTGCCAATTGTCTATTTATTGGTCTTTTTGAAAAAGTGAATTTTGTTTTCATTGATCAGCTCTGCATTTTTACAGTCTTCTGTACTGTAAGTAATATTTTCTACTTATTTTGAAGTTTTTACTAACTTCTACATTTGCTGATTTAGTTATTTTTCTCTGAGTAGTTCTTTGGCTGTAAACTCAAAGACTTGGTATTTAAATTCATTCATTGATATTGAAACAGATTAAAGTGCTGTAAAATATTCTTGATAGAAATTTGGGGATTTGTACAATGTACTTGTAAAATTTGTACAATGTGTAAATTAATTGTATGCTCTCCACCTAATTCAATTAATTTGTGGTTAATATTTAAAAATTTGTCTAGCTACTCTCATATTTTTGAAACTCTTTTCAAATATTAGAACTTTTGTATTTATCTTTCAAAGTTTTTGAATCTCAATTACCATCAAACCAACTATCTTCTTAGCTATGTCTATTCCATTAAACTCGTGTAATAAACTTTAATTTAATTTTGAATAAGTACTTTATTTTCAATATATTTTATGGATATAACACACATTTCTCTTATGATATTTGATATATTTTAAAATGACTATCCTTTCCTTAGATGTTTTAATTTTTGGCTATTTCAATATGGGATGGTATCTTTTATATGGCTTTCAGTTCAGTTCAGTCGCTCAGTCATGTCCGACTCTTCGCGACCCCATGAATTGCAGCACATATTTGGAGATTCTTATTTGTCTACAGATTTTTGTATTTCATAATAGTTTTGTATATATTTTAATGATTATTATTTTTATATGTATTCTATCCTCAGTAGTGCTCAGTTAATAACTGTCCTTTAGTGGAATATTCTAGGAGTATATTACGCATTCTGAAGGATACATTCAGAAGTATGTATACATTTTGACCTTATGAATCTTTGATTCTGACTTTGTGAATCAATAGCCATGTACAGTACTGCTATATGTTTATGTTTGAAGTCTCTATACTCACTGTTTTACTTATAAACACACACACAGTGTCTTAGTCAGGGCAAGATGCTATAACAAAATACCAGAGGTTGAGTAATTTAAACAACAGATATGTATTTTCATACACTTTTGGAGACTGGAAGTCCATGATCAAGGTGTCATTATGGTCAGGTTCTGGTGAAGATTCTCTTCCTGATGTTCAGACTGTCATCTTTTTGCTATTTTATATGGCCTTTTTTCAATGCAAGCATATACAGAGAGAGAGACAGATCTGTCTCTTCATCTTATAAGGTTATAAATCCTATTGGATAAGGATGCTACTTATACGAGCATCCATTTAATTTTGATTATCTCTTAAAATTGCTGTCTCCAAATATAATCACACTGCAAGTTAGGAACTCAATATATCAATTTTTAGAGACACAATTAAATACACAGCATGCATATACTTTCCTAATGTCTTCTCATAATAAACATGGGGGTACAAATGTACTGATTTGTGTAAATATTTGTGCCTAACTGGGCAAGTTTAGTCATAAATGGAGAAAGTTAAAAACAAGGCACTGAATGTACTAGCTGTACAAGTGGGATTCCATAAGGCACTTGTAAGGGGGAGAGATCAATTGTAGTTTATGCTGACATTGGGAATAGAAGAAAAAATGGTCACACACAGACCAAGAAAGTCTCTAGCATCATGGGCAGATAAGAGTTTTTTCATGGCAAATCCAGATGTCTTAATGATCAATCCCCTTTGCAATACCCAGAAAGATATAAATGATGGCCTTATATTCCCAGAGCAATGCCAGAGTAAAGGAAAGAAAGAGAAGGGTTTCATGTTTAGATAAAAATGAGGTTTTAATATGACATCTTGAGCAGAACCAGTCTACCTCAATGTCCACTATTTCTCTTTCTTTTCAATTTGATTTTGAGGTCTCTAGCATTTGCAACAAAGAAGGCAATGGCACCCTACTCCAGTACTCTTGCCTGGAAAATCCCATGGACAGAGGTGGGCTGCAGTCCATGGGGTCACTAAGAGTCAGACACGACTGAGCGACTTCAATTTCACTTTTCCCTTTCATGAATTGGAGAAGGAAATGACAACCCACTTCAGTGTTCTTGCCTGGAGAATCCCAGGGACAGGGAGCCTGCTGGGATGCCATCTATGGGGATGCACAGAGTCGGACACGACTGAAGCAACTTAGCAGCAGCAGTAGCATTTGCAAAGAACCAGATATCATGTGACACCTTCTTAAGCTGTTGAATATGTATCCAAGGTTCAATACCTTCTAGTTTTTTAACAGTATAAGTGGTAAATAACATTTTGTAAAGTCCTATCTTTGAATTTCACTTTGGTAAAAACATTAGGGTAAAATCATAACTGTCTGTGAAGGACAAAATACTTTAAAATACCCATTCATCTGATGACAATGGGCATTTGATAAGGGAGTGTAATTATTTTTGTAGTACACAACATTTAAGATAATAGCTTTCCTGACATTATATCTGGAAATGTCAGATTTCTAGGAATTTCATACAACTACTATAGTATATAATATTTACCTCTACAAATACAACATTAAGAAGGCTTAGCATTACTTCTTATTTGACAACATTTCCCATGTAATTTAACATATCAAATAAGCCTAATTAGTTTAACATCCTCCCTTTTATAAGGAGAGAGAATAAACCATTTCAGCTGTTTGAGGGACTGTCCAAAATATCAACAAATCACTTGCAGGTCAAAAAGTTTCATTTAGAATTTTATTTGGGGGAATCTTATGAAAAATATCAAAAGATTTTGAAACATTTGATCAAATAGAATCAAAGGTCACTGATGTCATGTGCATGCATGCATGCTAAGTAACTTCAGTCATGTCAGATTCTTTGTTTTCCTATGGCCTGTAGCTTGTCAGGGTCCTCTGTCCAAGAGATTCTCGAGGCAAGGATACTGGAGTGGGTTGCCATTCCCTCCTCCAGGGGATTTTCCTTAACCAAAGATAGAATTCTTATCTTTTGCATCTCCTGCACTGGCAGGCAGATTCTTTACTACTAGCACCACCTGGGATGCCTCACAGATGTCACAGCCAGATATAAAATGTTCAGATCAGATCAGATCAGATCAGTCGCTCAGTCGTGTCCGACTCTTTGTGACCCCATGAATCGCAGCACGCCAGGCCTCCCTGTCCATCACCAACTCCCGGAGTTCACTCAGACTCACATCCATCGAGTCAGTGATGCCATCCAGCCATCTCATCCTCTGTTGTCCCCTTCTCCTCTTGCCCCCAATCCCTCCCAGCATCAGAGTCTTTTCCAATGAGTCAACTCTTCACATGAGGTAGCCAAAGTACTGGAGTTTCAGCTTTAGCATCATTCCTTCCAAAGAAATTCCAGGGCTGATCTCCTTCAGAATGGACTGGTTGGATCTCCTTGCAGTCCAAGGGACTCTCAAGAGTCTTCTCCAACACCACAGTTCAAAAGCATCAATTCTTCGGCACTCAGCCTTCTTCACCGTCCAACTCTCACATCCATACATGACCACAGGAAAAACCATAGCCTTGACTAGACGAACCTTTGTTGGCAAAGTAATGTCTCTGCTTTTGAATATGCTATCTAGGTTGGTTAAAATGTTAAGTAGTTGTAAAAAAACAAACAAACAAAAAAAAAACTTAGCTTTTTCAACAGAGAAAACCCCGCCTCCTTACATAATGAAAGTCTTGATAAAGACAACAAACACACAGAAAATAATTTTAGTAAAACACAGAAGCTTTGTTTTTCTTAGGCAGATTAATTAATAGCTAAAGAATATACTTTGTTCATAATTTCTTATTAACAGCAGTCCAATAATATAATAAAGCACATCCTATCAGCAGATGAAACAGAATTAAAGTTTAAATGTATGTAAGTATGCTATTGATATTAAAGTTTATTTTAAGATAATTCACTCAATTTTATCCAGCTTGACTATGCATAAAATTGCTTTTTCCAAGATTCCTTTTCTATAAAACTCCTACAATCCCGCCCCCCCCCCCCCCCGGCCCCTTATTGATTCTGAAATAACCAGCTTCACTTTAGGACAAAGTTACTTTTTGTCATTTGTTGTTGTTCAGTGTTTAAATCCCATCCAACTCTATGTGACCCAATGGACTGCAGCACTCCAGATTTTCTTGTCCTTCACTATCTCCAGGGTTTGCTCAAACTCAAGTTAATTGAGTCAGTGATGCCATCCAACCATCTCTTCCTTGGTCACCCCCTTCTCCCCCTGCCGTCCATCTTTCCCAGCATCAGGGTTTTTTTTTCCAATGAGCCAGCTCTTCACATCAGATGGCCACTGTATTGGAGCTTCAGCTTCAGAATCAGTTCTTCCAGTAAATATTCAGGATTGATTTCCTATAAGATTCAAAATTTACTTTTTTTCCCTCAAATATTCTGTCTTCATTCCTCATCATTTATTTTCCTGAAAACATATATTCTACATTCTTTGCATACAAATATATCCCCCTTAAAAGGCTCCCCTTGTGGCTCAGTCAGTAAAGAATCTGCCTGCGATGTGGGAGACCTGGGTTCAGTTCCTGGTTGGGAACATCCCTTGGAGAAAGAAAGAGCAACCCAATCCAGTATTCTTGCCTGGAGAATCCCATGGCCAGATAATCCTGGCTGGATACAGTCCATGGGGTCACAAAGAGTCAGACATGACTGAGTGACTAAGCACATATCCTCCTTATTATTTCTAGTAACTTTAATTACATATATTAGAATTCTTATTCATTAAAACTTTAATCTATTGAAAATTTAGGAGTAAACAATTGTGGACCCTTATACAAGCATTTTGTAGGTTGAAAGATTTATAAAAACATTGTATAATTTTAGACCTCTATTTTTCCTCATAAAATTTTTAATGTGGCATAAAAGTTGGTTATTTATAAACCAAATAATCTTCAATTTATCCATAATAAGAAGCCAAAATTTTAGAAAATCTTACATTCACTAATTAATGTTTCAGTATTTTATTTTATTTGTAGATGTTCTAAATATTAAATGCCTCAGATCAGTTTAGTCTCTCAGTTGTGTCCAAATCTTGGCGACCCCATTGACTGAAGCACACCAGGCTTCCCTGTCCATCACCAACTCTGGGAGCTTGCTCAAACTCATGTCCATCAGTCAGTGATGCCATTCAAGCATCTCCTTCTCTGTTGTTCCATTCTCCTGCCTTAAATCTTTCCCAACATCAGGGTCTTTTCCAATGATTCACTCTTTGCATCAGGTGGCCAAAGTATTGGAGTTTCAGCTTCATCATCAGTCCTTTTTTCAATGAATATTCAGGACTGATTTCCTTTAGGTTGGACTGGTTTGATCTCCTTGCTGTCCAACAGACTCTTAAGAGTCTTCTCCAACACCACAGTTCAAATGCATCAATTCTTCAGCACTCAGCTTTCTTTATGGTCCAACTCTCATACCCATAAATGACTACTGGAAAAGCCATAGCTTTGACTAGACAGACCTTTGTCAGTAAAGTAATGTCTTTGCTTTTTAATATACCATCTAGATTTTATCATGGGCTTCCCTTGTAGCTCAGTCAGTAAAGAGTCTGCCAGCAATGCAGGAGACCCAGGTTCAATTCCTGTGTTGGGAAGATGCCCTGGAGAAGAAAATGGCAACAAACTCCAGTATTCTTCCCTAGAAAATCCCATGGACAGTGGAGCCTGGCAGGCAACAGTCTATGGGGTCCCAAAAGTCCTACAACTGAGCAACTAAGCACACACACAGCAGGTTTATCATAGCTTTTCTTCCAAGGAGCTAGTGTCTTTTAATTTCATGGCTGCAGTCACCATATGCAGTGAGTTTGGAGCCAAGGAAATAAAGACTGTCACTGTTTCCATTGTTTCCCCATCTATTTGCCATGAGGTGATGGAACTAGATGCCATGATCTTAGTTTTTTGAATGTTGAGCTTTAAGGCAGCTTTTTCATTCTGTTCCTTCACTTTCATGAAGAGACTCTTTAGTTCCTCTTTGCTTTCTGCTATATGAATGGTGTCATCTGCATAACTGAGGTTATTGATATTTCTCCCAGCAATCTTGATTCTGATTGTTCTTCATGCACTCCAACTTTTTGCATGATGTACTCTGCATATGAGTTAAATAAGCAAGGTGACAATATACAGCCTTGACGTACTCCTTTCCTAATTTGGAATCAATCTATTGTTCCATGTCTGGTTCTAACTGTTGCTTCTAGACCTGCACACAGATTTCTCAGGAGGAAGGTAAAGTGATCTGGTATTCCCATCTGTTGAAGAATTTTCCACAGTTTGTTGTGATCAACACAGTCAAATACTTTAGCGCAGTCAATGAAGCAGAAAAAAATGTTACTCTGGAATTATCTTGCTTTTTCTATGATCCAGCAGATGTTGGCAATTTGATATCTGGTTCCTCTGTATTTTCTAAATCCAGCTTGAACATCTGGGAGTTCTTGGTTCAAATATTTTTGAAGCCTCGCTTGGAGAATTTTGATCATTACTCTGCTAGCATGTGAGATGAGTGCAATTGTGCAGTAGATTGGACACTCTTTGGCATTGCCTTTCTTTGGGACTGGAATAAAAACTGATCTTTTCCAGTCCTGTAACCACTGCTGAATTTTCCATATTTGCTGGCATATTGAGTGCAGCACTTTCACAACATTATCTTTTAGGATTTGAATTAGCTTAGCTGGAATTCCATCACCTCCCCTAGCTTTGTTAGTAGCGATGCTTCATAGGGTCCACTTGACTTCATGCTCTAGGATGTCTGGTTCTAGGTGAATGATCACACCACTGTGGTTATCTGGGCATTGAAGGTCTTTTTTGTATAGTTCTTCTGTGTATTCTTGCCACCTCTTCTTAATATCATCTGCTTCTGTTAGGTCCATGCCATTTTGGTCCTTTATTGAGCCCATCTTTGAGTGAAATGTTCCCTTGGTATGTCTAATTTACTTCAAGAGATCTCTAGTCTTTCTATTGTTTTGTTTTCCCCTATTTCTTTGCATTGATCACTTAGAGAGACTTTCATATCTCACCTTTCTCGTCTTTGGAACTCTGCATTCAGATGGATACATATTTCCTTCTCTCCTTTGCCTTTCACTTCTCTTTTTTTCTCAGCTATTTGTAAGGCCTCCTCAGACAACGATTTTGCCTTTATGCATTTCTTCTTCTTGTGGATGGTTTTGATCACTGCCTCCTGTACAATGTTATGAATTTCTTTCCATAGTTCTTCAGGCACTCTTTCTATCAGATATAATCCCTTGAATCTTTCCATTATTTGTCTCTTCCACTGTATAATCATCAGGGATTTGATTAAGGTCATACATGAATGGCCTAGTGGTTTTGCATACTTTCTTCAATTTAAGTCTGAATTTTGCAATAAGGAGTTTATTATCTGAGCCACAGTCAGCTCCCCATCTTGTTTTTGCTGACTCTATAGAGCTTATCCATCTTTGGTTGCAAAGAATATAATCAGTCTGATTTCAGTATTGACCATCTGGTGATGTCCACGTGTAGATTAGCCATTATTTAACTTCACAAAACTCTAAGGTTTCAAGTTATTAAAAAGATTTGGGGAAACTTTCTAAGTAGAAATACCCTAAAACACCATTATTGATGAAAATTTCACCTAGAATCTTTTATTTATATCTGTAAAGTCACTTGTTCTCAACAATTATGTTTAGATTACTCATGAAAATTTCATCATAGCAAGTTATTTTTCTCACTGACGAATTTTGTAGCAGAGGTAACATAAACTTATTTAATTAGCAAACCCAGGTAGACTGAAAGCTGCATATTTCCATCATTTGTAATGCTGAATACATACCTATTTTAATTAAAACAGCAGTTAAAATACCCTTTATTTTCTGAAGATTATTTCATATTAAATGTATTTGAAAAACATTTGAGTTAGTTTCTGTATTCTTGAGAGTTTTAGTAAACAATATAAGCACTTTTTCTTATGCTAATTAGAGTGTTTTTATAAATTAATTTTAGCAATATCATCCAGAGTTGGAAAAAAATCACACATTTATAACATATGCACATAGGCATACATATACATTCAGAAAAATACAGATTTTATAAGCTTTCATTTAAAAATTTTAGTCATGTGTATGATAATGCAAAGCTCACCATCATACAAAAGAACAGTTCGATTGAAACTCCTTTTTTGTTTTTTTTTGCAATTCTAATAATTACATTTACCTGCCCAGATGGTTGAGTTATGTTGTACCAGTATTTGTAGGGATATTACTAGGTAGGAAGTTAAGCATGAGCAACAAAGGGTGGCCTAGCCAAAAAGGATGCCAGTTGATCTCTAAACCACCCGCCACCCCACCCGGACACACCTCAGTGTGGCCCAGGAGAGCTCACATATATACTACAAAATAACCACAGAGACTTTTCCAACTCTATCACATGTGCCTTGGGGGAGGGGCATAGTGGATACAAAGTAACCACAGGGGCTTCTCTAACTTTAGTACATGTACCCTCGATGCACAGCTGTGTCCTCAAGTGACCTTAGGCAGCCAGAAGCCTCTTAAGGGTTCATATATATTCTATACATACATACATTGGGTTATATCAGATTGAATTATAGAAAAGACGTATGTAATAGAGCCTGTTGTTATGCAACTGGCAACTGTCAATCAAAACTGTCAGTCCATACCTATCTAAATGAATATGTAAAAGCCTTCCGTTTAAAAAAACCCCATAGCTCATCATTCCAATGCCAGTGCCTCTCTTGGCTTGGCCCAACACTCTTTTGAGGTGTTCTTTCCTGCTCATTCTTCAATAAACCTGGGGCCAATGCCTCTCTTGACTTTGCCTTGAGGTGTTCTTTCTGTTCTTTTTTCAATCAGTCTGGTGCCAGTACCTTTCTTGGCTTGGCCCACTTCTTCCTTGAGGTGTTCTTTCTTCAGTAAATTTGATTTTACCACAGGTAAGACCTCAGATTCTTCTTTGTGTCCTTACCAAGAATCGAGGCCAATGAGGAAAGGTCCTTTTTGACCCTCCCCAAAGCCACTAACATTTGGGTGCCATGACTTGGATTGCTGTATGTGACTTGGATAGCTGTAAGTATGTGGCTTCCTTTTTCTTTCCTTTGCACAGGTGCAAAAAAACCAACCTATTTTATTCCTCACTCACTCTTGATTTCTCTTTGACATTTTACTAGTCAAGCAACTCTGTGCTCCTGAACTCATCCACCTCTGACTGCCACCAGGTATTGAGTCTTCCCTTCTGACCAACTTCAGATTTCCAGGTAGGCCCTTCTCCCCCTTTGGAAAAGACTGTCCTTTTTTTTTTTTAATTTTATTTTATTTTTAAACTTTACATAATTGTATTAGTTTTGCCAAATATCAAAATGAATCCATCACAGGTCCTAAACCCTGACAAGCCACCAGACATCTGGGAAACTTATGGTTGGTTTCAAGTAGGAGACATCCTGCACAACTACTGTAGAGTGCTTCCAGACACAATTATTACCATAGGATGCTGGGTACTCTAATCATCCTTCTGTTTTCCAGATGGAAAATAGGCCATCCATTCCTGTAGGGACACCCGAGTACTCCTACCCCCTTTATTCTGAGAGCTTCTTATTTGTGTCTTTTAGTTTTATGATTGGTATCTTTGTGGTATAGTTTTGTCTGTCCAACCACTCCAGCAAATTCCTGCCAACATTGTGTGTACAGTGGAGCACTTAAAGCTTGAAATATAAATAGTTCACATTGCCTGAAACTCCAGCCTTAGTTACTTAGTGGGATGTTAGAGGGAAAAAAAGGAAAGACAGGGGCTTCCTTCTTTTTTTTTTTCCTATCCTCTGCCTTTGGAATGGAATTATTCTGTCTGAATTCTCAGGAACTGCCTGATTCATCTGTAATTCCCAGACTGAAAAAAAAAAAAAAAAAAAAGAGGGGGACATTTAAAAGTCAAGTGGTAAAACTGTGAGATAGCTGGTTCTATAGAAATTGGCTTGTCTGGCTTAAGATTGTGGATTTAATTAATACAGACCTGTCTTTAGAGTCCTCAATGAAGTATAATACTTTCATTGTACCTTTGTTTACTTAAAGTCAATAAGTGTATATAGCTTTTGTTATTGGAACATTAATTTCTAAATAGGTCTAAACTTACTTACTTTTGTCTTCTTGTGAGAGAGGAACTAAAGATGTTTGGTTCCACCTTGAGATGTCCATTACCAGTCTATAGAATGCTAACGTAGAAGACAGTTTTTGGTTACTTAAGGAAAGTAGGATGAGTGTTTTCAGAAAAGAAGGTATGAGGAGTGGAAGTATATTTTATTGAAAGGAAAAGGGCAATTTTGTCCTAACACTGGCTATTTCTGAATGGAAAGAATAAGGGACAAATTATAGCTACAGAAAGTGTCAGAAGGATTGTGGAAGGGGAACGTTGAGAAAATAATTTTGTATGTGGCCAGGGTCTTCTAAGGTTGGATTAAATTTCATTAGGCAAATGGACTTTATTAATAATAGGCTGGTGCAGCACTGGATTTGGTTTTTGTCTCTCATAAGAAAACAAATTTTTCCTGGAGTATTCCTTTTGATATCATATTGTATGGCACCTATCACCTAGTCCAGGACTTATGGCTTATTAATGAGGCCATCATACCTTTACATCCAATAGTCCTCAATCCTTATATTCTTCTGGGAAAAGTGCGTGAAGACAGTACTTGGTTCTCAGTCCTATATTTAATAGGTGCTTTCTATTGAATCCTATTGGTAGCAGAAACACAATACTTGTATGCATTTGCATTGGAGTCCCCATCACAACTCCCTCAGCAGTTGACATGGACAGTCCTACTCCAGTACTTTTGAGATAACACTCATCTTTTTGGTCAGGACCTTGCCTGGGATCTAAAGGAACTAACACTTGAGGGAGGAACATTTATACAATATGTTGATGATCTCTTGATCTGATCCCCCACTCAATCCCATGCCATTATACATACTACCCAGGTCCTTAATTTCCTGGCTGATCAGGGTTGTAAAGTGTCCAAATCTAAGGCCCAGTTTGTACAATAAGTGTCCTACCTTGAGATTATTTTGACCCCTGGTAGGCACAGACTTTCAGCAGACCATATGCAAGCAATATCAGATCTCCAGGCCCCCCAGTACCTGTTAACAACTATGAGCATTTCTGGGCCTAACCATGTATTGTAGAATCTGGATACCTAACTATGGTTTCATTGTACAGCCCTTATATAAGACACTTTAAGGAACCTCCTCCACAGTGCTTCTAACCATTCTAACTCTACATCCATGAAAAGGGGGAGTGTGGCCTTGGGAGTCTTCACTCAGAGACTAAGAAAAACCACAACGCTGATAATGTATCTCTCCAAACAGCTAGGTTCCACCACTAAAGACTAGTCTCCCTGTCTTAGGACACTAGGAGGACTGTCCTTCCTGGCCAAGCAAGCCCTCAAATTTACTTATTCAGATTTGAACCCCCATTCAGATTTTAACTTGTCACCAGGTACCAGACCCTACTAAATAATCAAGCCTCTGCCTGGCTATCAGACAGTAGATTCCTCAGTTATCAAATTATTTTATTTGAAAATATAGATATCTTTGGATATTTACAAATCTCTAAACCCAGCAATCTTAATGCTCATACCAGGAAAAGATGACCCTACTTTCACTTACTCCGAGGTCCTGACAATTTCTCTCAATGTCCCCCTGGACTTCTCAGAAGAACCCTTAGCCAATGCTGATGAAATATGGTTTACTGATGAAAGCCGTTATATAGCAGAAGGAAAAAGCAAGGCTGGACATGCTGCCACATCCCTTCATGGGATTGTTGAAGTCCAGGCATTACCCTAGGACCCATCTGCACAACTGGCTGAACTCATAACATTCACTAGAGCACTAGAATTGGCTAAGGGAAAAAGCTTCACTGTACACGATCTACATTGATTCCAAATATGCCTTCTTGATCCTACATGCTTAGGCAGCCATCTGTAAAGAAAAGGATACCTAACCTCCAAAACAGCCCCATTATGTACAGGCCTCAGATTAATCAACTACTCAGGGCTATCCACCTACCCACAGAAGTGGCTGTAGTTCATTCTAAGGGTCATCAATGGGACTCATCTCTCATTGCAAGAGGAAATCAACTTGCAGAGCAGGCTGTTAAGCAGGCTGTTTCTCAAGGACACCCCTTCTAGGGAGCTCTCTTCCTGATCCCAATGTCACTCCTACAGCCCACATCCACAGCAGAAGAAAAGGAATGGGCAACTGGAAGGGCTCCCAACTGGACTCCTCTGGGTGATGTACTCTAATGGGACCCTTCTGGTCCCCAACCATCTTCAGTGGAAACTTGTTAAAACCCTCCATGAATCCACACATCTTGGAAGGGATGCCCTTTCTGCCCTGGTGTCTCAATTCCTAAAAGGTAGAAGACTTTAATCAAGTAATCCAATAGGTATATAGTTCTTGTCCAATTTGCTTCTATAATAACCCCCAAGGAAATAAATATCTCCCTTTATTTCAACTTATCTGAATACATGAGACTTATTCCAGAGAATACTAGCAGATAGATTTCACTCAGATGCCTCCTTTCTTTGGCTTTGAATACTTTTTGGTTCTTGTGGACACTTTCACAGATTGGGTAGAGTCCTATTCAACCAGGGTGGAAAGGGCCCTGGATGTCACTAATAAACTCCTACAAGAAATCATTCTGCAGTTAGGCCTTCCCCAGTCTCTCCAAAGTGACAATGGGTCTTCCTTTATTTCCACCATAATTCAGTCTGTTGCCAAGGCTCTTGACTTAAATTCTGCTTACACTGTTTTGGGAGGTCCTAGTCCTCTGGAGGAGTAGAAAGGGCCTAGGAGTTTCTCAAAAAATATCCTCTAAAAGTTGACCCAGGAGGCCTCCCTGGACTGGGTAACTCTCTTACCCATAGCTCTTCTCCACAGTAGAATGATCCCAAATGACTCTCTTGGATTGAGCCCATACAAAGCACTGTATGGATGTCCCTTCTCGAGATCAGATTTCTTATGGACCAAGATACCCTAGGGTTACAGTCTTATGTCACTCAGCTTTCCAAGTTCCAACAAGCCTAAAGGGAGTTAGCTCTAAAGACCAACCCCCCCCCCCAAGTCCACAGGCACCCTTATTGTACAAACCAAGAGAAAAAGTCCTCATCAGGATCTGGAAAGATGGATCTCCAAAGTCCCAGTTAGATACTGTTTGAAAGAGACTTCACCCAGTCCTCCTTTCCTCACCAAAGGCTATAAATATTCCAGGAATCTCCATCTGGATTCATCATTCCAGGGTAAAACACTGGAAGCTGCCATTGAAGACACAGACACTCCAATATTATTGAAGACCTCAAATTTCTCTTCAAGAAAAGATGGGTAGTGCCCAAGTGATATTCCCTTCACATAGCCAAAACCAAAACCATAACCACCCACTTTTCAACCTTGTCCTTTTTATCCTCATGATTTGGGCAATACTGTTCCTATTTGCACTCCTCACCCTCCCTTGCACCAAAGTCTCATGGTGTTAAAAAACTGTTCTGCCATTCTAGCAGAAAAAGATGAACAGGTGGTACCAATCTTAAGCCAAATACCACTCAAACTTACCTTCCTCCTGTTCCTTATTCACTCCCAAATACTTCCTATATATTCCCAACCCCTTTCAGATTCAACACAGTATCTGCAAATGCTAGCCACTGCTCACAATGTATCCTCCTGCTGGCTATGCACCTTCAGCACCAACCTTCAAACAATACTAGTCTTACAGATACAAGCTTGGCCCAATGTCTCAGGCTATCCAGATGCCCAGCTTAACCCAAGAACCACAACTTTTGGATATGACTATAGAATCCCTCTTTCTCCAGGTTTTAAAGGAATGTATAGAACTCATTCCTGGCAACTTATCAAACCCACAGCCTAGGCATGTTCTAACCAATCTAATGGAGGCTATAACATACCCTCTCTGCTTTGAAGGCAGACACCCACAGGAGTATCCTGTTGATAATATTTCCACACAATGCAAGCACAACATCACCCTGACTCATCCATCAACATCAGAACAAAATTGGAAAACAACCAATATCACTGTTCAAACCAAGATCAAGAAGTACAAAAACTACTACCCCCTCAAGGATCGTAACTTTTTGTTTTCTATAATACAGGTACCACATAATGCCCTCTTTACTATGAATTCCAATAGTTCCTCATCCCCTACCAACTATGCAGGGTGGGACACAGTAAATATCTCTTATTGTTCCACACTTCTCACACAATTACTAATCTTGGGGAAAGAAACAGGCTTTAATGTTCTATGAAGCTTCCAGTGTCTACACAGGCAAATTTGGACACCCTGTTGCCTATGGAGGTGAGCTGGGAGTCCCACAAGCCATCTGAAGGCCTATTTTTAATCTGCAGGACATCCACTTACATACGCCTGCCACTGAGGTGGAAAGGAAAATGTTATCCAGACTACATCATACCCAGTGTTATCTGGATTAATGGAACTTCCCCAATGCCCCACAAAGTGATCCATTTCTGAACTAGCCATATCGGACACCAGTGGAACCTATCCTCATTCTTCTTATCTCTATCCTAAAAGACATTTCTGGACTTGTGACAGGAAGGACCTCAATTTATCCAACTACTCAACTCACCCAGGCCACATCCAAGTTGTCTACAAGCCTGAGTGAACTACATACCCAAGTGAAACCCCTTGGCAGGCATAGTTCTCCAAAATGGACAATCATTTGAACTCGACTAAAGCCTAAGGAGGCACAAGCGCCTACTTAGGAATAGGACACTGATTTTATATCAATAAATCAGGACTGATCACCAAAACTTATTTGAAACAAATCAAATCCTGGACAAGGTCACCACAGTAACATCCTGGCTTCAGCCAATCAAGGATAAGCTCATGTGGTGACTCTAGCCTATAATTACCACCTTTATATGTATCTTCTTAATTCTACTCTTTTATCTCTGTTTATTCAACTTACTCTCTTGCTTTAGTTCTTCTTAGGTCAAAAAGATAGAGGCTTAACTTCTGATACAAGATGGATAACAACCCCAACCCCACTGATGACTTTTTCATACCAAACCCCTCTGGATGGACATCAGCAGCCTTTACCAGCCCCTCTTGTTGACAGTTAGCAACAAGGACACCCAAAGTTATTCTATGCCCAAGATAGCAGGAGGTAGCCAGAATGAATGAAGCCAATTTCCCAATGAATTGGGGGTGGGGGGTCCATACACTTGAGGGAGAATGTTAAGCAGTATGTCAAGCAACAGCAATGAGAGGTGGCATAGCCAAAAAAGATTCAAGCTGATCTCTAAAATCCACCTCACACACATCCCAATACTGGCCCAGGAGAGCTCACAGATACACTACAAAATAACCACAGAGACTTTTTCAACTCCAGTGCATGCACTCTAGGCCCACAGTGGATATAAACTAACCACAGGGTCTTCTCCATATCCAGCACATGCATCTTTGAAGAACAGCTGTTTCCTCAAGTGACCTTAGGCAACCAGGAGCCTCTTAAGGGCTCATAAATATTGTATGCATACATACATCTGATTATAACAGATGGAATTATGGGAAAGGCATGTACAATAGAGCCTTTTGTAATGTAATTGGCAATTGTTAATCAAAACTCTCAGTTCACACCTACCTAAATGAATATGTAAAAGCCCTGTCTTTAAAAACTCATACCTTATCACTCCTGTGCCAAGATCTCTCTTGGCTTGACCCACCTCTCCCTTGAGGTGTTTTTTCTGTTCTTTCCTCAATACATTAATTTTTGCCACAGGTGAGACTTCAAATTCTTCTTTGTGTCTTTACCAAGAACCAAGGCCCACGAAGAAGGGTTCTCTTGGACCCTCTCCAAATTGACTAGCAAAATCACTTAATGTTTGTATTCATTCTCAATAAGAAATCTTATGGAAATGTGGACTAGATTTTGGGCAAGTGAGCTTCTGAAGTAATTTGTATTTTTGAAGAGCCTCTTCTTTCTTTCTTTTTTTTTTTTCCCCAGTCAGGAATTTATGATAAGTAGTTTTTGAAGTTTTATAGAGCTGAATTTCTGGTTTTACAAACATTGGTAAGTAGGAACAGTTGCTTTTAATTCCTCAAAAAAATTGGACTGTGGCTTAAATTACATAAAGAGGCTGATCTGCCCATCTAGTCACATTATTTTCAGTTTGCCTTTTTGTAACAGAGAGACATCATTCTGTCGTTTTTGAGATTGCATCAAAGTGCTGCATCTCAAACTCCTTTGTTGACCATGATGGCTACTCCATTTCTTCTGAGGGATTCCTGCCCACAGTAGTAGATATAATGGTCATCTGAGTTAAATTCACCCATTCCAGTCCATTTTAGTTCACTGATTCCTAGAAGGTCAATGTTCATTCTTGCCATCTCTTGTTTGACCACTTCCAATTTGCCTTGATTCATGGACCTGACATTCCAGGTTCCTATGCAACATTGTTCTTTACAGCATCGGACCTTGCTTCTATCACCAGTCACATCCACAACTGGGTATTGTTTTTGCTTTGGCTCCATCCCTTCATTCTTTCTGGAGTTCTTTTTCCACTCATCTCCAGTAGCATATTGGGCACCTACTGACCTGGGGAGTTCCTTTTTCAGTATCCTTTCATTTTGCCTTTTCATACTGTTCATGGGGTTCTCAAGGCAAGAATAATGAAGTGGTTTGCCATTCCCTTCTCCAGTGGACCACATTCTGTCAGACCTCTCCACCATGACCCACCCGTCTTGGGTTGCCCCACAGGCATGGCTTAGTTTCATTGAGTTAGACAAGGCTGTGGTCCTAGTATGATTAGACTGACTAGTTTTTGTGAGTATGGTTTCAATGTGTCTGCCCTCTGATGCCCTCTTGCAACACCTACCATCTTACTTGGGTTTCTCTTACCTTGGACGTGGGGTATCTCTTCACAGCTGCTCCAGCAAAGTGCAGCCACTGCTCCTTACCTTGGATGAGTGGTATCTCCTCACCACTGCCCCTTTTGACCTTGAACGTGGAATAGCTCATTTAGGCCCTCCTGCACCCGTGTAGCCACTGCTCCTTGGAGAGGGGATTGCTCCTCCCGGCTGCTGCCCCCGGATTCGGACCTGGAGTAGCTCCTCTCGGCCACCACCCTTAACCTCAGACGTGGGGTAGCTCCTCTCAGCTTCCGCTCCTGACTTCAGACGTGGGGTAGCTCCTCCTGGCCTCAGCTGCTGACCTCAGACGTGGGGTAGCTCCTCACAGCCGTTCTTGTGCTGTCGCAGCCTGGCATTCTCAGCCACTGCCCCTGACCTCAGGACATGGAGTCACTCCTCTTGGCCACCTCCTCTCAGGCATGGGGTCTTCCCGGCTTCTGTGCCTGACCTTGGACGTGGGGTAGCCACACGCTAAATGTGCCGATCGCAGCCACCCATGCTAAACAATTCAATATCACAGTAATCCAAGTCTATGCCCCAACCAGTAACACTGAAGAAGCTGAAGTTGAATTGTCCTATGAAGACCTACAAGACCTTTTAGAACTAACACCAAAAAAGTTGTCCTTTTCATTATAGGGGACTGGAATGCAAAAGTAGGAAGTTAAGAAACACCTTGCTGCTGTTGCCAAGTTGCTTCACTCGTGTCTGACTGTGTGACCCCATAGACAGTAGCCCACTAGGATCCTCTGTCCCTGGGATTCTCCAGGCAAGAACACTGGAGTAGGGTGCCATTTCCTTCTCCAAGAAACACCTTGAGTAACAGGCAAAATTGGCCTTGGAACGCACAATTAAGCAGGGAAAAGACTAATAGAGTTTTGCCAAGAAAATGCACTGGTCATAGGAAACACCCTCTTCCAACAACACAAGAGAAGACTCTACACAGGGACATCACCAGTTGGTCAAAACCAAAATCAGATTGACTATATTCTTTGCAGCCAAAGATGGAGAAGCTCTATACAGTCAACAAAAATAAGACCAGGAGCTGACTGTGCCTCAGATCATGAACACCTTATTGCCAAATTCAGACTGAAATTGAAGAAAGTAGGGAAAACCACTAGACCATTCAGGTATGACCTAAATCAAATCCCTTACGATTATACAGTGGGTGTGAGAAATAGATTTAAGGGACTAGATCTGATACATAGAGTGCCTGATGAACTATGGACTGAGGTTCATGACATTGTACAGGAGACAGGGATCAAGACAATCCCCATGGAAAAGAAATGCAAAAAAGCAAAATGGCTGTCTGGGGAGGCCTTACAAATACCTGGGAAAAGAAGAGAAGTGAAAAGCAAAGGAAAAAAGGAAAGATATAAGCATCTGAATGCAGAGTTCCAAAGAATAACAAGAAGAGATAAAAAAGCCTTCCTCAGCCATCAATGCAAAGAAATAGAGGAAAACAACAGAATGAGAAAGACTAGAGATTTCTTCAAGAAAATTAGAGATACCAAGGGAACATTTCATGCAAAGATGGGTTTGATAAAGGACAGAAATGGTATGGACCTAACAGAAGCAGAAGATATTAAGAAGAGGTGGCAAGAATACACAGAAGAACTGTACAAAAAAGATCTTCATGACCCAGATAATCACAATGGTGTGATCACTCACCTAGAGCCAGATATCCTAGAATGTGAAGTCAAGTGGGCCTTAAAAAGCATCACTACAAACAAAGCTAGTGGAGGTGATGGAATTCCAATTGAGGTATTTCAAATCCTGAAAGATGATGCTGTTAAAGTGCTGCACTCAATATGCCAGCACATTTGGAAAACTCAGCAGTGGCCACAGGACTCGAAAAGGTCAGTTTTCATTCCAATCCCAAAGAAAGGCAATGCCAAAGAATGCTCAAACTACCGCACCATAGCACTCATCTCACACACTAGTAAAGTAATGCTCAAAATTCTCCAAGCCAGGCTTCAGCAATACGTGAACCGTGAACTTCCTGATATTCAAGCTGGTTTTAGAAAAGGCAGAGGAAACAGAGACCAAATTGCCAACATCCGCTGGATCATGGAAAAAGCAAGAGAGTTCCAGTAAAACATCTATGTCTGCTTTATTGACTATGCCAAAGCCTTTGACTGTGTGGATCACAATAAACTGTGGAAAATTCTGAAAGAGATGGGAATCCCAGACCACCTGACGTGCCTCTTGAGAAACCTGTATGCAGGTCAGGAAGCCACAGTTAAAACTGGACATGGAACAACAAACTGTTTCGAAATAGGAAAAGGAGTACATCAGGGCTGTATATTGTCACCCTGCTTATTTAACTTATATGCAGAGTACATCATGAGAAATGCTGGGCTGGAAGAAGCACAAGCTGGAATCAAGATTGCCAGGAGAAATATCAATAACCTCAGCTATGCAGATGACACCACCCTTATGGCAGAAAGTGAAGAGGAACTAAAAAGCCTCTTGATGAAGGTCAAAGAGGAGAATGAAAAAGTTGGCTTAAAACTCAAGATTCAGAAAACGAAGATCATGGCATCTGGTCCCATCACTTCATGGGAAATAGATGGGGAAACAGTGTCAGACTTTATTTTTTTGGGTTCCAAAATCACTGCAGATGGTGATTGCAGCCATGAAATTAAAAGGTACTTACTCCTTAGAAGAAAAGTTATGACCAACCTAGATAACATATTGAAAAGCAGAGACATTACTTTGCCAACAAAGGTCCGTCTAGTCAAGGGTATGGTTTTTCCAGTGGTCATGTATGGATGTGAGAGTTGGACTGTGAGGAAGGCTCAACACTGAAGAATTGATGCCTTTGAACTGTGATGTTGGAGAAGACTCTTGAGAGTCCCTTGGACTGCAAGGAGATCCAACCAGTCCATTCTGAAAGAGATCAGTCCTGGGTGTTCTTTGGAAGAAATGATGCTAAAGCTGCAATTTGGCCACCTCATGCGAAGAGTTGACTCATTGCAAAAGACTCTGATGTTGGGAGGTATTGGGGGCAGGAGGAGAAGGGGACGACTAGATGAGATGGTTGGATGGCATCACCGATTAGATGGACATGGGTTTGGGTGGAGTCTGGAAGTTGGTGATGGACAGGGAGGCCTGGTGTGCTGCGATTCATGGGGTGGCAGATTCGGTCATGACTGAGCAACTGAACTGAACTGAACTGAACAGAGAGAGAGTTGTAAACTAAGATGGAAAGCAAAAGATTTCTATGCACTGTGTTTAGAGCTCTTTGTCTTTGAAATGTTTTGGCAAATTCTTCCACAATTATTTAAAAGGTGTTTTTTCGCCCCCACCCCTCCCACCCCCGGGTTACATAGCTTCAGTTTACCTTTGGGAAAACTGCCTAAAAAAGGTTCCTGTCAAGGTCTGAGTATCAGCTTCCAATTTGCCCAGCTTCTTATCACAAAACTATTTTGAGAAAAATCCTTTCAAGTATTTTCCTAGATTTCAACTTGGATAAATAATAAACATTCTGGGAAGTATTGAACAGTCCCATGGACTCAGGCAGGAGGTATCTCCAAAGAAGTTGCAAAATTTATTACCACCTCTTTCCCAAGATCCAGAGCCACTCCCAAAGATAGGCAAAAGAAAGAAACACTTAGATAATTTCCCTGAGGGCTACCAGCAGTTTGGTAGAATCCTAGCTGCAAATGGAGTTCACCTCAATTTGTGTCTAGTCATATCTAGCTACAAGTGAAGTATAACCCACGTTTCCATCCAGCCATATTTTGTGACCCCAAATCTGGCAGCTGCCAAGCCAATTTCATAGGACAAAAAGTAAGAAGATAATTACTATCCCTGGAAGAGAAAGGATTAATAACCAATGGACCTGTGTTTAGAAAGTATCAGACACAGTAAAATTTCATTTTCTTCTCTTCAGTGGGTAGTACAGATATATTCATGACAGTTGACTCAGGTACAAAATCTCACAGTTGACTGCCTTCTGCCAGTTTTCTCAGGATCCTATCTGAAGAATCTGATATCTATTCTATTTTGGCAAGGTTTTACATTAATTTTAGTTAGAATTTCCCCTTGTATGTTTAAGGGAGTATTGTAGACCTTTACCAGAAAATTCCTTAAAGACCCGTCAACCTTGGAAGGGATGTTATGACAGATCTAAAAGTAGAGATGGAGGTGTCTTTAAGGCAGCTAACTTTGCAGACTTTTGTTTACAGTCTTACATTTTTTTCAGAGTGGAAATGCAATTCAGATATGGGATTAACAGAATGAATACTCAAGTAAGGAGGCATAGAGAGGTAGGTAGGAATTGCATTATAGTCTTTTGTTTACATATTGCTTCTTTCTTTAGTTTTTAATTAGCCCTTTATAATAAAATTTTCAGTGAAACCATTTTGGAATCTAGAAGCCTTTCAGAAGTTTCTGCATACCAATTAAAATTGGTATCCTATTTTGTTTGATTTGGGAACACTTGCTTTCAAATTTATTGACTAAACAATCTTGTCTAATTGAAATGTTCCCGATAATTGCCTAGGCTGTCTTTAGTAAGATTTTGCCACTTTTGTAGCTACTTATAGCTTCTAGAACTATAATCCTTAGACATAAAATAAGCAATTGTGTCAGAAAGTGATGTGCTCAACTCTTTGAAATTTAAGGAGCCCGTTTTAACTAAGTCTTGGGTCTCTTGGAACCAAATTAATACCTAAAGGGATGTGCCACTGACTGGGCATTGTGTAATGTTTTAAAGTGTTTCTCATTGCATGAAAGTTTCCTGAGGGTTGTGGGTGACCCAGTCTAACCCATTCAGTGACCAACTTATTCTAACATGGAATAAGTTAGAATTAGTTGTCAAGCACTTTGATTGAGCTAGTTGTCAAGCACTCTAACAATTTTTAAGTGCTTGATCAATTTTGCAGCTTTTGGCTTTTAATATCACATTGGCAATAGCCTTTAACTCATATGCATATTAAATGGGCTTCCCTGGTGACACAGGTGGTAAAGACTCTGCCTGCAATGCAGGAGACCTGGGTCAGGATGATCCATTGAAGGAAATTGCAACCCACTCCAGAATTCTTGCCTGGGAAATCCCAAGGACAGAGGGGCCTGGAAATCTATAGAGAGTCCATGGAGTCACAAACAGTTGGACACAACCTAGCAACTGAGCATGTATGCATGCATGTGCATATTAACACACTAGCTATTACCAAGTGATGTTACTGCAAGTTGGCTGTGAGTAGGCCTTAGGTGTATATCATCAACTCTACATTTCCCAATGTAGAATTGCAGAATGAATCAGTAGACTTCAACAAATGGGGACTGTAGACCAGCAGAAGGCTATTAAGTTGTGTTCCAGGTGGAACTGTCTGCCGGCTCAAGCTGACCTGGACTGGGATGACAAACTAGCCAAGGACTAAGGACTGGAGCTCTGGTAGAGCATCCTGTGAGTCTAGACTGACCCATTAACTCTGGATTGGAAAACCAATTAAACTAGGAACTTGGAAAGAAAACAGAGCTCAGAACTGAGGGGAACTTAGAAATGACAAGAAAGACAGAGAACCCAGATTCCACAGAAGTCAGTGCTTGTGTTTCTCCTAGTTCCTGATACCATCAGAAATTTCCTTTGGATTTCATTACTACCATCAAATCTGTTAATAAACAGAAATCAACTGAGTAAATTTTAAATATCTTATTGGGCAGCATCCCATTTAGCAAATAGAAAGGAACTCCAAAGATCTGTACAAAATTAAAGACTTTTATAAGCAGAAGTGTGTAGGACAAGGAGATTATACTAGTAAAGATCTAATTGTCTGTGGCAAGATCACTTTCCTTCAGGGAATTACAAGGGTGTATCAGGTAGATTACCTTACTAGTGTTGACCATGTGATTCCAAACTGACTGGTTTAAGAGTCCATCTCTGGGGGAGGCTGAAAACTGTAATTAAGTTAGGTATCAAGTGTCAGTTTGCTGATGTAGGATATAGCACAAATTACTCCATTTTGAGCTTGTTGTCTTGTTTTTAATAGAAATCAGGATTTACTGACACAGCTATTTAAAATGCAGTTTCTTATTTAATTTTCCTGATTATCTCACTATGCCTTTCTATTCATTCTATAAATTGACTCTTGAAAAGGAATTTTCCTGAAATCTGTTTTTATTTATACTGTTTGGTTTGTAGACTGCAATTTCCTGTATACCTATTTCTCTATATATCTCACCTACTTTCAATCTGTTGAGTATTCTTCAAAATGTTAGGTCTACTGTCACTCATACTTGTTTGTGTATAGTTTTACTTTTTATTTATATGCATTAATTTTGCTACCATGACCCAATTAAAACATGTAATTGACAACTAACCTAAAAATTGTCTGATGAAGATCTATCTTGGGTTTCCCTGGTGGCTCAGTGGTAAAGAATCTGCTTGCCAATTTAGGGGACATGGGTCCTATTCTTGGTCCCAGAACATCCCACATGTCACAGGACACCTTTGCCTGTGCACCATAACTCCTGAACCAGTGCTCTAGAGCCCATTAGCCACAACTACTGAGCCCACGTGCCACAACTTCTGAAGACCATGTGCCTAGAACCCATGCTCTGCAACAAAAGAAGCCACCTCAATTAGAAACCTGCACACCACAACTAGAGTAGCACCCACTCACCACAACTGGAGAAGGCCCGGACAAAACAAAGACCCAATACAGCAATAAATTAAATAAATAAATAATTCAAAAAATATCTTTCAACATTAACAACTAATTATACTTTAGATTCAAATTATCTGGGCACTCCTGGGTGTTGATGACAGCAATAAGTTAAAGGATAAGAAAATCTCTACAAATTCAAGAGCTGTAAAAAATTCAGTGTTTTCCATTTTTTCAGTATCCATTTTTCTAGTGTCTATTCTAATTTTTTCCTTCCCTGAAATCAAAATAATTCATTTTTATACTTTTGAAACATATATTCATATTTCATTTATTTACTGCATTGTGTTTCCTCTTTCTCTAGTGACTTTTGTTGCCAGAACATATTTCATTGGTGTGGTTAGGAGATTATGTGTCCATTTATCAATCATTCATTAAGCACTTCTCTTTTGTATGCTAGAAATTGTGTCATGCACTGGAGATAGTCACGAGTATGTGGTCCTGCAGGATATCAGTTTCTTTATCCTTGAAAGAAAAAAGATAACCCATGTACTATGCTACACATGTCAAATTTTAGAATTATTAAAGACTAAAGAACAGTTTTCCTTTTAGCAATTTTTACTCAGAATTATTTCATTTTACACATACTTTCATTCTCATTTCATATTCCCACTTGTTACTGGAGCAATAAAATATCTGCCTAAAAAGATCATGGATATAAGCATAAAGCCATATTTTCAATATATCCAGGCAATTATTTTTATAATATAGCTTTGGAAGCAGATATTTAATTAATCTCATCACTTCATAGATGATAAAATTGAGTTCCCAGTGGTTATGTGATATAACAAGATTTACATGAATGAAAAATGCCAAGTCACTGTTATAACATATTCTGATTCCCAGCTGAAAGTTTCTAGACTTAGCAATAGTTTTTAAATTTAGAAATTGGATGAAAGCCTCTTTGTATGTTTCATAAGGGTTATGTTTAAGTATTACATCCTTTTTTTAGAAATATAAAGAAATCATATATTTATTATTGTAAAAAATATGAAAGTAAATTTGCAAATATTACTCAGCCATTAAAAAGAATACATTTGAATCAGTTCTAATGAGGTGGATGAAACTGGAGCCTATTATACAGAGTGAAGTAAGCCAGAAGGAAAAACATCAATACAGTATACTAATGCATATATATGGAATTTAGAAAGATGGTAACAATAACCCGGTGTACGAGACAGCAAAAGAGACACTGATGTATAGAACAGTCTTATGGACTCTGTGGGAGAGGGAGAGGGTGGGAAGATTTGGGAGAATGACATTGAAACACGTAAAATATCATGTAAGAAACGAATTGCCAGTCCAGGTTGGGGAGGGAGGAGGGAGGAGGGTTCAGGATGGGGAACACATGTATACCTGTGGCGGATTCATTTTGATATTTGGCAAAACTAATACAGTTATGTAAAGTTTAAAAATAAAATAAAATTTTAAAAAATAAAAAATTAGAAAAAAATTAAAATTAAAAAAAAATAAAAATAAAATAAAATTTAAAAAAAAGAAAGCTAAAAAAAAACACAAATATTTGTTAATACCCCTGTGGCACATTAATGTACAGTACTAAGAAGTGGCAGTATTCTAGTGACTTTGCAATGTACCACTGGATTTATTTAGAAAATCAAGATATTTTAGATAGATGTCTTTTAGCTGATCTGTTATAGCAATCCAGCTTTAAGTAAATTTTTATAAATTATGCTAACTTCTGTAGGAATCTACTCTGCAGAGTACATCATGCAAAATACTGGGCTGGATGAAGCACAAACTGTAATCACAATTACCAGGAGAAATATGAATAACCTCAGATATGCAGATGACACCAACCTTATGGCAGAAAGTCAACAACTAAACAGCCTCTTGATGAAAATGAAAGAGGATAGTGAAAAAGTTGGCTTAAAACTCAACAGCCCAGAAATGAAGATCATGGGATCCCATCCCATCATTTCATAGCAAATAGATGGGGAAATAGTGGAAACAGTGACAGACTTTATTTTCTTGGGCTCCAAAATATCTGAAGACGGTGACTGCAGCCATGAAATTAAAAGATGTCTTCTCCTTGGAAGAAAAGCTACGGCCAACCTAGACAGCATATTAAAAAGCAGAGACATTACTATGCCAAAAAAAGTCTGTCTAGTCAAAGCTATGGTTTTTCCAGTAGTCATGTATGGATGTGAGACTTGGACTATAAAGAAAGCTGAGTGCCGAAGAATTAAAGAACTCTGGTGTTGGAGAAGACTCTTGAGAGTCCCTTGGACTGCAAGGAGATCCAACCAGTCCATCCTAAAGGAAATCAGTCCTGAAAATTCATTGGAAAGACTAATGCTGAAGCTGAAACTCCAATACTTTGGCCACCTTATGTGAAGAACTGACTCATTGGAAAAGAACCTGATGTGGGGAAAGATCAAAGGCAGGAGGAGAAGGGGACAACAGAGCATGAGATGGTTGGATGGCATCACTGACTCAATGGACATGAGTCTGAGTAAGTTCTGGGAGTTGGTCATGGACAGGGAAGTATGGCATGCTGCAGTCCATGGAGTTGCAAAAAGTTGGACACGTCTGAGTGACTGAACTAAACTGAACCCATTTTCAAAATTGGATTGTGCTGTTACTATTGAGTTTGAGGAATTCTTTGTTATTTGGGGAAAAACAGGTTTTGTTTTTTTTTTTAATATAAATTGGATATGACATTTGGAAATATTTTCTCCCAGTCTGTGGCTTGTCCTTAAGTTTTAAAAATCAATTTTATTGGAGTATAGCTAATTTACATAATTGTTTTAGTTTATGCTGACACCAAAATGAATGTTACATATATACATATCCACCCTTTTTTAAGATTTTATTTCTTTAATATTTTTTTTATTTTAATTGGAGGCTAATTACTTTACAATATTGTGGTGATTTTTGCCATACATTCCCATGTATCAGCCATGGGTGTACATCTGTTCCCCATCCTGACACTCCCTCCAAACTCCTTCCACATGCCATCCCTCAGGGTCATCCCAGTGCAACAGACCTTAGCACCCTGCCTCATGAATTGAACCTGGACTGGCGATCTATTTCACATATGATAATATACATGTTTCAATGCTAATCTCTCAAATCATCCCACCCTCACCTTCTCCCACAGAATCCAACAGTCTATTCTTTACATCTGTGTCTCTTTTGCTGTCTCACATATAGGGTCATCATTACCATCTTTCTAAATTCCATATATATATGTATATGTTAATATACTGTATTGGTGTTTTTTTTTCTTTCTGACTTACTTCGCTCTGTATAATAGGCTCCAGTTTCATCCGCCTCATTAGAACTGATTCAAAAGCATTCTTTTTAATAGCTGAGTAACATTCCATTATGTATATTTACCAAAACCTTCTTACCCATTCGTCTGCCGATGGATATTTGGTTGCTTCCATGTACTGGCTATTGTAAACAGTGCTGCAATGAACACTTGGGTACACGTGTTTCTTTCAATTCTGGTTTCCTTGGTGTGTATGCCCAGCAGTGGGATTGCTGGGTCATATGGCAGTTCTATTTCCAGATTTTTAAGGAATCTCCACCCTGTTCTCCATTGTGGCTGTACTAGTTTGCATTCCCACCAACAGTGTAAGAGGGTTCCTTTTTCTCTGCAACCTCTCCAGCATTTATTGTTTGTAGACTTCTTTTTTTTTTATTTTATTTTTATTTATTTTATTTTATTTTTTAACTTTACAATATTGTATTGGTTTTGCCAAATCTTGATCGCAGCCATTCTGACTGGTGTGAAATGGTACCTCATTGTGGTTTTGATTTGCATTTCTCTGATAATGAGTGATGTTGAGCATCTTTTCATGTGTTTGTTAGCCATCTGTATGTCTTCTTTGGAGAAATGTCTGTTTAGTTCTTTGGTCCATTTTTTTGATTGGGTCACTTATTTTTCTGAAATTGAGCTGCAGGAGTTGCTTGTATATTTTTGAGATCAATTCTTTGTCAGTTGCTTCATTTGCTATTATTATTATTCCCATTCTGAAGGCTTCCTTTTCACCTTGCTTATAGTTTCCTTCATTGTGCAAAAGCTTTTAAGTTTAATTAGGTCCCATTTGTTTTTCCTTTTATTTCAACTACTCTTCAGGTGGGTCATAAAGAATTCTGCTATGATTTATGTCAGAGAGTGTTTTGCCTATATTTTACACGAGGTGTTTTATAGTTTCTGGTCCTAAATTTAGATCTTCAATACATTTTGAGTTTGTTTTTGTATATGGTGTTAGAAAGTATTCCAATTTCATTGTTTTACAAGTTTTTGACCAGTTTTCCCATCAGCACTTGTTAAAGAGATTGCCTTTTCTCCATTGTATATTCTTGCCTGCTTTGTCAAAGATAAGATATCCATGGGTGGGTGGATTTATCTCTGGGTTTTCTATTTTGTTCCATTGATCTATGTTTCTGTCTTTGTACAAGTACCACACTGTCTTGATGACTGTTGTTTTGTAGTATAGTCTGAAGTCAGGCAGGTTGATTCCTCCAGTTCCATTCTTCTTTCTCAAGATTGCTTTGGCTATTTGAGGTTTTTTGTATTTCCATACAAATTGTGAAATTATATGTTCTATTTCTCTGAAAAATACTGTTGGTAGCTTTATAGGGATTGCATTGAATCCATAGATTACTTTGGGTAGTATACTCATTTTCATTATATTGATTCTTCTAATCCATGGACATGGTATATTTCTCCATCTATTAGTGTCCTCTTTGATTTCTTTCACGAGTGTCTTATAGTTTTCTATATATAGGTCCTTTTTATTTCTTTAGGTAGATTTATTCTTAAATATTTTATTCTTTTTGCTGCAATGGTGAATGGAATTGTTTCCTTAAATTCTCTTTCTGTTTTCTCAGTTAGTGTATAGGAATGCAAGGGACTTCTGCATGTTAATTTTATATCCTGGAAATTTACTGTATTCATTGATTAGCTCTAGTAATTTTCTGGTGGGGTATTTAGAGTTTTCTATGTAGAGGATCCTGTCATCTGCAAACAGTGAGGGTTTTACTTCTTTTCCAATCTGGATTCCTTTTTTTTTTTTCCCCCTCTCTGATTGCTGTGGCCAAAGCTTCCAAAACTATGTTGATTAGCAGTGGTGAGAGTGGGCACCCTTGTCTTTTTTCCTGACTTTAGAGGAAATGATTTCAGTTTTTCACCATTGAGGATAATGTTTGCTATGTGTTTATCATATATGGCTTTTATTATGTTTGAGTTATGTTCTTTCTATTCCTGCTTTCTGGAGGGTTTTTATCATAAATGGATGTTGAATTTTGTCAAAGGCTTTCTCTGCACCTATTGAGATAATCATGTGATATTTGTCTTTTAATTTGTTAATGAGGTGTATAGCATTGATTGGTTTCCAAATATTGAAGAATTCTTGCATCCCTGGGATAAAGCCCACTTGGTCATGATGTATGATCTTTTTAATATGTTGTTGTATTCTGTTTGCTAGAATTTTGTTAAGGATTTCTGCATCTATATTCATCAGTGATATTGGCCTGTCATTTTCTTTTTGTTGTGGCATCTTTATCAGGTTTTGGCATTAGTGTGATGGTGGCCTCATAGAATGAGTTTGGAAGTTTACTTTCCTCTACAATTTTCTGAAAGAGTTTGAGTAGGATAGGTGTTAGCTCTTCTCTAAATATTTGGTAGAATTCAGCTGTGAAGCCATTTGTTCCTGGGCTTTTGTTTTTTAGAAGATTTCTGATTACAGTTTCAATTTCTGTGCTTTTGATATATCTGTTCAGATTTTCTGTTTCTTCCTGGTTAAGTTTTGTAAAGTTATACTTTTCTAGGAATTTTTTCAGTTCTTCCAAGTTGTCCATTTTATTGGTATATAGTTGCTGATAGTAGTCTCTTATGATCCTTTGTATTTCTGTGTTGTCTGTTGCAATTTCTTCATTTTTCATTTTAATTTTTTGGTTTGATTCTTCTCCCCTTATTTCTTGATGAGTAGAGCTAATATTTTGTGTATTTTATTTATCTTCTCAAAGAACCAACTTTTAACGTTGTTGTTTTTTTTTGCTACATTCCTTTTGTTTCTTTTGCGTTTATTTCTGCCCTAATTTTTGTCATTTCTTTCCTTCTACTAACCCTGGGATTTTTCATTTCTTCTTTTTCTAGTTGCTTTAGTTGTAGAGTTAGGTTATTTATTTGATTTCTCTCCTATTTCTTGATGTAGGCTTGTCTTGCTATGAACCTTCCAATTAGCACTGATTTTACTGAGTCCCATAGGTTTTGGGTTGTTGTGTTTTCATTTTCATTCGTTTCTACGCATATTTTGATTTCTTTTTTGATTTCTTTTGTAATTTGGTGGTTATTGAGAAGTGTGTTGTTTAGCCTCCATATATTTGTATTTTTAATAGTTTTTTTTTTTTTTTTCCTGTAATTGACATCTAATTTTACCCCACTGTGATCAGAAAGTATGCTTGGAATGATTTCAATTCTTTTGAAGTTACCAAACCTAGATTTATGACCCAGGATGTGATCTATTGTGGAGAAGGTTCCATGTGCACTTGGGAAAAAGGTGAAATTCATTGTTTTGGGGTGAAATGTCCAATAGATATCAATTAGGTCTAACTGCTCAATTGTATCATTTAAAGTTTGTATTTCCTTGCTAATTTTCTGTTTAGTTGATCTATCCATAGGTATGAGTGGGGTATTAAACTCTTCCATTATTATTGTGTTAATGTTAATTTCTCCTTTCATATTTGTTAGCATTTGCCTTACATATCGTGGTGTTCCTATGTTGGGTACATAAATATTTATAATTGTTATATCTTTTTCTTGGATTGATCATTTGATCATTATGTAGTGTCCTTCTTTGTTTCTTTTCATGGCCTTTATTTCAAAGTCTATTTTATCTGATATGAATATAGCTACTCCTGCTTTCTTTTGGTCTGCATTTGTGTGAAATATCTTTTTCCAGCCCTTCACTTTCAGTCTGTATGTGTCCCTAGATTTGAGGTGGCTGTCTTGTAGACTGCATATATAGGGGTCTTGTTTTTGTATCCGTTCAACCAGTCTTTGTCTTTTGGTTGAGGCATTCAACCCATTTACATTTAAGGTAATTATTGATAAGTATTATTCCATTGCCATTTACTTTGTTGTTTTGGGTTCAAGTTTATAAACCTTTTCCGTGTTTCCTGTCTAGAGAAAATCCTTTAGCATTTGCTGAAGAGCTGGTTTGGTGATGCTGAATTGTCTCAGCTTTTTCTTGTCTTTAAAGCTTTTGATTTTTCCTTCATATTTGAATGAGATCCTTGCAGGGTCCAGTCATTCTGGCTTGTAGGTTTTTCTCTTCCATCACTTTAAGTATGTCCTGACATTCCCTTCTGGCCTGAAGAGTTTCTCTCGAAAGATCAGCTGTTATCCTTATGGGGATCCCCTTGCAGATTATTTATTGTTATTCCCCTGCTGCTTTTAATATTTGTTTTTTTGTGTGTGTGTTTGATCTTTGTTAATATGATTAATATGTGTCTTAGGGTGTTTTGCCTTGGGTTTATTGTGTTTGGGACTCTCTCAGTTTCTTGGACTTGGGTAGCTATTTCCTTCCCCAGTTTATGGAAGTTTTCAATTATTATCTCATCACATATTTTCTCATGGCCTTTCTTTTTGTCTTCTTCTTCTGGGACTCCTATGATTCGAATGTTGGGGTGGTTAACATTGTCCCAGTGGTCTCTGAGGTTGTCCTCATTTCTTTTAATTCTTTTGTTTCCCCCTTTTCCCCCTCTGCTTCATTTATTTACACCATTCTATCTTCCACCTCACTTATCCTATCTTCTGCCTCAGTTTTTCTGCTGTTGGTTCTCTCCAGAGTGCTTTTGATATCACTTATTGCATTATTCATTATGATTGATTCTTTTTTATTTCTTCTAGGTCCTTGTTATACTTTTCTTGCATCTTCTCAATCCTTGTCTCAAGACTATTTATCTGTAACTCCATTTTGTTTTCAAGATTTTGAATCATTTTTACTATCATTATTCTGAATTCTTTTTCAGTTAGACTCCCTATCTCATCTTTTGTTTGGTTTGTTGAGCTTTTATCATGTTCCTTTACCTGCTGAATATTTCTCTCCCTTTTCATCTTATATAGGTTACTGTGTTTGGGGTGACCTTTCTGTATGCTGGAAATTTGTGGTTCCTCTTTATTGTGGAAGTTCCTCATTTTGGGTGGGGTTGGACGAGTGGTTTGTCAAGGTTTCCTGGTTAGGGAAGCTTGTGTCGGTGTTCTGGTGGGTGGAGCTGGACCTCTTCTCTCTGGAACGGAATGAAATGTCCAGTAGTGAGTTTTGAGGTGTCTGTGGGTTTGGTGAGACTTTAGTCCACCTATATTTTTGTGCTCAGGATTATGTTCCTGCTTTGTTGGAGAATTAGCTTGCTATGTCTTGCTCTTAAATTTGTTGGATCTTGGGTGGAGCTTAGTTTCAGTGTAGGTATGGAGGCTTTTGGATGAGCTTTTGTTGATTAATGGTTCCTGGAGTCAAGAGTTTTCTGGTGTTCTCAAGTTTTGGATTTAGTCCTCTGCCTCTGGCTTTCAGTTTTATTATTATAGTAGCCTCTAGACTTCTCCATCCATACAGCACTGATGACAAAACATCTATGTTAATGGTGAAAAGATTCTCCATAGTTAGGAATAGCTGGATGGTTCACAGAGTTACATGAAAACAGAAGAAGGAGGAGGGAGATAGAGGTGACCAGGAGGAGAAGAGGGGGAATCAAAAGGGGAGAGAGCAGTCTAGCCAGTAATCAATCCCTTACTTGCTCTCCACAGTCTAGAACACTCAGAAAGGTTCATGGATTTTCATAGAGAAAAGAGGAGGGAAGAAGGAGATAGAGGTGACCAGGTGGAGAGGAGGGAGAGTCAAAAGGAGAGAGACCAGAAGAGAGACCAATCTAGCCTGTGATCAGTTCCCTATGTTTTCTCCACAGCCCAGAACACACAAAGAGATTCACAGAGTTAAGTAGAGAAGAGAAGGGGGAGGGAAGAGATAGAGGTGATCTGGGTGAGAAAAAGGAGAGTCAAAAGGGGAGAGAGCAAACAAGTCAGTAATCACAGTCCTAAGTAAAAATGGGTACTGAAGATTGGATTCTTAAAGGTACAGAATTGATAACAAATACCTAAAATCAAGATCACAAATTTAGTGTAGAGGTTAGACTCTCAAAAATAAAATATTAAAAAAACAAGATTAAATTGAAAAAGTTATATAAAAAATATGAAATTTGCTTTAAAAATAGGGTCTTTTTTTTCAAGGTAATAGAAGATTTTAAAAATGAATATTGAAGGAGTAACAAAGAACTTAAAAATAAAAAAAAATAAAAATGATTATAGTAAAATATATCTAGGAATTTCTCTGGAGCTGTTGAGGGCAATGTGGGATCAGTTCAGTTTCAGATAGTTCCTTGTTCCACCTTACACTTCTCAAGGTCTATAGGTCCCTTCCAATGCAGCCAGTGCTAACTACAGGGTTTTAATCTCTTGCACCTGTCAGTTCCAAAGCCATTCCCTCTTCTTTGTTTATTTTGGCTTCCTCTGTTTCAAAGTCTCTTCAGTATCTAACTTCTGCCCTGACACAAGGGGGTGAAAATGGTCATTTATTTAGGCTCACTTGTTCAATTGTGCTGCGGGGAGGGATGAACACTACAAACAAATATCACTGGCATGTGTGGGGAGTACTCACAGTGTCTCAGCCACACTAGGTTTGCCCCCACTCACGGCGTGTGTGCTTTCTCAGCCTACACTGCTCAGGCTCCATGTTGCTCTGCCAGGGAACTGTCTAAGGCGGGCCCTGGGTTGTGTGCAGTTCCCAAATCTACTCCACTCAGGTTCTTGGGTACTCCACAAATGCACAGACTTGTTTGGGCCTGCGTTTTGTGACCTTCCCAGGTCCTAGAAGCTCAGGCGACCAGGTGCTTGGAGAGGGCACTCTCCCCAGGTGCAGTACATCTTATCACCTCCCTGGTCCCAGCTGCTCAGTTTCCTGTGTGTGATGTGGGAGCACCGTCTCAGGTGTGCCATGTGTCTCCTCTGGAGAGTTAATCTCTGGCTGCGACCCTCCTGGCAGATGTCAACCGTCCAGGATCCCAGGAAGACTTGGTTAGCAACTGGAAGCCTGCTCACAGTTTGATAGGGGTTGCTGTCTCTGGGGCCGAGTTTGCCCCTTTCAGGCTCCAGCTGCTGCCAGCCTTCCTCCCTGCCTCTGGTGGGGAATGGGCTGGTCTGCATTAGCTAATTCTCCTCTGGTATTTGCTCAGTCCTTTGTTCTGTGAGTGGGCCTGGCAGTGCCTTAGGATAGAGATTTTTGTGGGAAAGTCCTCTCTCTCTCTCTGTCTCTCACACTCTCTCACTCTCTCTCTCTCCCTTTCCTTTTTTTTTTTTTTTATTATTTTTTATTTTTTTATTTTCCTCTCTGGCTATCCCATGGTTTGGGTTGCAATCTCAAGTCAGCTCCCTCAGATTGCCCTCAGGGCATTCAGGCCTGGTTCTTACCCTAAGCAATGCAGCATGTGCCTCCCTGTTCAGCCCCCGCTTGCTGGTGGCAGGCGTGAGCATCTGGGTTACTTCTCTGCTGGGAGTTGCCATTAGGCGCATAATTTGTGGATTTTATTTATTTATTTTTCCTCCCAGTTATGTTGTCCTCTGAGATTCCAAAACTCCCCATGGACCCGCCAGTGAGGGGGTTTCCAGGTATTTGGAAACTTCTCCTGTTTTAAGACTCCCTCCCCAGGACAGGTATCCATCCCTAACTCTTTTGTCTCTCTTTTTATCTTTTACATTTTGTCCTACCTCCTTTTGAAGACAGTGGGCTGCCTTTCTGGGTATCTGGTGTCCTCCACCAGTGTTCAGAAGTTGTTTTGTGGTATTTTCTCAGCGTTCAAATGATCGTTTGATGAATTTGTAGGGGAGAAAGTGGTCTCCCCGTCCTATTCCTCTGCCATCTTAGGACCGCCTCTCAATCTGCTTTAGTATTGTGTCTCACCCTCTTTTGTTAACAAATGATCACTCAAGTAGAGCAATGAAATACATTGTCTATTAAGGAGTGCTCATTTCTCACCTGTTTAAAAATCATTTTTGATGTTTGAAAATGTAGATCACTGGGACTTTCTAGAGGTAGGATTCAGGAATTTGCATTTTTAACAAGGCTTCAATTGATTTTTTTTTCTGCACTCTAAAATGTGTGTGTACTTCTAAAAAAAGTTGAGAAAAGATATACTTTGTGACATCCTGTGAATGCACCCTTTCATGAATTCCCAAATCAATTAAACTTATAGATTGTCTTAGTCCCTTCCTTCTCCCCCAATCATCCTAGGAATATCAGAAGTACAGATTTGACCTGTGAAATCATCTTGTTGGCAGCCCATCACAAGGTTACCTAAAAGGATACATATAATTAAGAGAAATAACAAATACAATTCCAATGATTAAATGTATATTCAATGTTGCTGGTTAAGTGTTTTTCAAATATAATCTTATTCTTAAAAGTAAGAAGTGTTATAGACCATATTCTAATTCAGTATTTGGAGAAATTAAGGTTCATAGGGATTGCATGCCTGTTCAGTCATGTCCCACTCTTTGTCACCCCCATGGACTATAGCCTGCCAGGCTCTTTTGTCCATGGTATTTTTCAGGCAACAATACTGTAGAGGGTTGCCATGTCCTCCTCCAATTCCTCCACAGTATCTTCTCAACCCAGGGATCCAATCTGTGTCTTCTGCATTGGAAGGTAAATTCTTTACCACTGAACCACTGTGGAAACCCTCATATGGGTAAGGTAACATGTTAAAGTCATACAGTTATTGGTGGAACCTGGATTAGAACACAGGTTTTTGTTTCAAGCTCTCATGCTTTTTCTAAATTATCTCTGGTCATTAAAAAAAAAAAAATGTCCCTATGTCACTAAATTCTCTATTTCTTTCATGATGCAGTAGCAACTATCCATACATGTCTATTCCAATGTAATTAACTTAATATCTTTATTTAA